>NW_021534707.1:0-6339 GCF_001605985.2 Dendrobium catenatum | reverse complement strand
AAGACAAAGCCCTCAAGTGAGGGTAGAAAGGGAAAAGAACAATAACAACTCAAATACATGAAATAGATCAAAATAAATAGGCACAATCGTAGCCGTAGATTTTTGATGTCCTCATCACCTTTTCTCTTATTTATTTTTGAAATTGTTGCATCATTGCTGATTGAAAATCCTCATTCTTTCCCAGGTGGAAGAGAAAGGGCTGGCTGTTGCGACGGCTGAGAAAGTTGGCACATTTGTGAAGAAACGAGGGCCACCGCTTGAAATACTTTCCGAACTGAAGGGCAATGGTAGCTCATTTTTGGGTAACAGGGGTTCTGTCCTTGCATTAAATGAGCTTGAAATTCTCTTTAATGCTCTTGAAAAATCAAAATGTTTAGAAAAAATAGTTTTTGATCTGAGCCTTGCAAGAGGGCTTGATTATTACACTGGGGCAATATTTGAAGCGGTTTTTAAAGGTTCTACACAGGTAAAAATTTGTTCTATACCTTACTCAATTCTGTGGGCACTAGTTAAGGTTCTTCATATCATGGCCATTATATTTTGAATATATATATTTTTAGGTTGGCTCCATAGCTGCTGGGGGGCGATATGATAATCTTGTGGGAATGTTCAGTGGAAAACAGGTCCCTGCAGTGGGCGTTAGCCTTGGAATTGAAAGAGTCTTCACAATAATGGAGCAACTTGAAAAGGAGAAGAACTAGGTACTGTATTTTTGTTTCTCTTGTATTTGTTTTAGCATGTTGATCAGTCAAAACCTCAGTATGATTTTGAAGGATGTAATTAAGCTCCTATCTTTTGATCAAAACACTCTTGGCACTTTTGTACTTGAGATCTTCATCTAGATTCCATGATTGTGAGAAAAAAAAAATCACGAATGGATTACTGCAATTAATAGTGTTAAATTACCCAAACAATGTCGTAGAAACATATTATTTATTTCTTATTATTGAAAAGTTTTGTGCTCTTAATCGGACACAATGGAGAAAAAGGATTCATGTACCCGACCCCACGTAGTGGGATAAAGACTTGATGATGTTGTTGTTGTATTGAAAAGTTTTGTCCTCCAATCTATCGCATCATCATGGAATAGTGTCGGGTATTATGACTAGGCGTTTTGATAAGCTGAATTCATTTTAAATGCATAAAAATGTATTTTTGTTATCTAAGTACATATATTCACATTTATGTGTTAAGCCGATCACTAGCAAGGTGTGCATAAATATCGCATAAATATGAACATGTCATTTGAAAGTTTGGTCCCCTATGTTCCACCTATACTCATTTTTCACTCATGCACATATCTCAAAGCATAGAAGCGCCTCATACAAGTCTTGATGCTCTAAACTATTTATGGGTGCCTTTCTTGACATGGCAGTTAAGTTCGACACACTCTGCTCACCGTCTTCATGTGGCTATTTGATGTGTTGATGCAATTTTTTATTTTTTGAGACTTCACCAAAACAACTCATCACATTGGCAAGGACTTGAATGTTTCTTTGATGAAAAATGATATAATCGAAATGGTTAATAGACTAAAGAGGATTACCAACATAATATATATAGCTACCTGGTATCTAAAACAAAATCCATCAGCACCGGATCACACAAGTGAAGGTTTGAGTTGAGTAGGGCTGAGCTTGAATCTTCTCACATAGTTATAATCATATATAATGATAGAAATCAATGATGATGCAGAACTTTTAGATCTTTACCTATCATTTGGACAATTAACCTCATCATCTTATTTAGACACTCATTTCCATTATAAATTTGTCAAAAATAGAGTACATAAAACCTTGAAGTTTATTAAGAAAGTTTTTTGCTTGAATACTGGGCATTTTAAGCGCTCAAAGTTTACATGAATTCATATTTGATTAGATCAATAATAATAATAATAATAATACTTTTTAAGAGTAAAATTTTTATGGACGTAAAAAAGTATTGTCCAATGAATAAAGGACTACAATTGCAATTGTTGGTTACATCAAGGGATCCACCAACTAAAAGAAAAATCAAGCAGCATAACTGCCATAGATACTCTCTAATTTAACATCAGATGGTGATGTTTATGGAAGTAGAATAAGTTGATTCCAACAATAAGCTAACCAAAGGGTCAAACCTTAGATGTCGGTGGTGAACCATCGTGAGACGCGAACATCAAATAATGAAACAGTAAGTACAATAAATGACATTGTTCAAAACTCATTGAAATGTGGTAATTTTTCATTCGTCAGATTTCTGTAGAACTGCTCTAATTGGCTATGTTGATATTTTAATTTTTGCGTTGCACTTTAATTTACTTTAAGTATGAGATCATTTGTATGGATTTTGGACTCATCAACATAAAATGCAGTTCCTTACACAAAAGAATGTTGCTCGTCTTCTAAATCTATTTTGCACTCATATTGGTCTTATCAATTCTAGTGATGATTTGTATGGATTTTGGATCAGCCAAGGATTTACGATAGGACTATTGATCCTATCATCTCCCAATATTGTTTTTCACATACAACTCACATACAACGTACGTTTTCAAAAATGTCAAGCGGATCAATTTATCCAATATTCATCCTGAATAACTTAAAACTGTGGGCGAGTTTTCCATGTTAATGTTAAAGTTTTACTTTAAGAATAAAGAAAGCAGGTTTAGAATTTCTTTTAAAGTTTATTCATTCACGAAATAAGTTTTCCCTGACTATTACTGTGTGATATAACTTCATAATTGATTCATTTGAATGATCTGATTTTCTTCAACTGGACTCATTGTGCATCCCATTAGATTTGTTTCCACACCTACTCATTTCCAGAGAAGATACAGCTAGGTCCAATGGCAGCCTCACCTTCATATTGATGCCAATAATATTTGAGCTATTAATAAAACTATAAAAGATCATGTGGGTGGAGACCGTCTGGGTGATTCTCAATTTCTTGTCATCTTGTTTATAAACTTCTCTGATTCAATTACAGAACTTAAATCTTCTCGTACTAAGTACGGCTTGGAGAGCACTTTTCCATGTTATAAAAATTGCTTGCTTTAGTCGCTTACACTGTTACGATGGCCTTTTTTTGAAACTTGTGCATTAAAAATAGTCTAGTTTCTCAATTTTTTTTTCTATGTGCATTTTGTCCTCTGTCATGCTTGATGAGGCTGACTATTCAAGCTTTGATGACGTGTTTTAGGTGACTGAATAGTCAAAACTAAATATCAAGGGCTATCAGCACGATGAAAATGATCTGGAGTCACAAGTAATAATATCAAGTTACATTGTCGAGATAATGGTGGAGATGCCAAGTATATAGCCACAACCACAAATGAAGTGTTGGTGTGCTATTTTATCATAAAAACGATCAAGAAAAAAAAACCAAAGATGTGCTGAGATGAGGAAACACATGGAATGTATTGATTTATTGTGAAAGGTCTAAGAAGGAGAGATGGTAGGCATATTAACTTAGGTTTGTCGAGTGACTTAACTAATCTACAGCAACAGAAAATGCAATTCCTTACACAAAAGAATTGATGGATTTACAATTAAGAAGTTTGAATCGACCAATTAGATCCCAAAAAACTAATCTAAAATAGATAGATATGCGGCTAAGGCAGTCACTGAAATTAATGACTGAACTACTACATTCTTTATAATTAGTGGGTGTCAACTAGTCCAATTTGTAAGGATTATGAATGTTTTCGCCAACTTGGGTTCAAACTTTGCCTGCACCATAATAAATTCATTACGCGGACTTTGAGTTGAGTGAAAGAAAGTCTCTATATTCCTTGTTACTTGCACTAGATTCCAAAATTGAAACATTTTATAAGCCCTAGTCATGACAAGGCTCATTGGAGTTCAAGGAGACGCACATACCCCAATTCCTCTTGTGATGCTTTTTGATTCATGGGGACTTTTCCTCCTCACCCAAGAATTTGGCAGGCATGATGGATGCTCTTTAAGGTAGTGTTGTCCTTTGCCTTTAGATCAAATACTATTGAAGTGGGTTTCTAGGTATGAGGAATGGTGTTGTGGGTGCAAGTTCATTGAATCTCGAGAAGATTCGTCATAACATCAATCCCCCTTGTTATGTTTTTCTTATGCGTGGATTCTCGTACTCCTCATTCGGGTACTCCGGTGCAGGATGGAGGCTCCCCATATTAGTGCTTATTGACTTGAAGTGAAGTACCTTTCGAGGCAAGGCCTGAGAGTTCTCCCTTGAATTATATAAAAAAAGTATTCTTATTATTTTGAAAGAGACGTGATTAAATGATATCCATCTTTAAAAGCCTTGATTAAATGAGCGACATTTTTAAGATACGATTGAAGGCTTATAGAAACCAAAGCAATTAATTGAGCGTCGAGTGAAAACTTAGGAGCTAATTGCAGCATAATTTTATAATTTTAAATATTAGGTCTTTAATCAATAATCTTGAATTAACATTGAGGCTGGCCAGTTCGATTTATTGAACTGGGAATCACTCACATATCAATCAAATTTAACTATAAATCCGGCCACCATTACTTCGTGCTAAGGAGAAGAACCTTGGAATTGATGAAAATCTAAGTCTGTATCACGTGCCATTGATAATTTCCTTTGAAGTTGAACTGTCCATTCTCATTGTGCCATCGATTTAGTTAATACAACAGGATTTTCTATTTTGTTTGATTGTGACAAAATTGTCTGTTCTTTGTTGTGATTTTCTTTCTAAAAGTAGTACCCCTAACCCAAAAAATTATGTTATGTCATTTACATTTTTATTCTCGCTGAACTAGCCTTCTATTTTGCTTTATTTTGTTCCTTGGAAGATATGTCAATCAAAATTTGATAGAATGAATTGTACACCATGGCGCCATTACAACAGGATTTTACATTTTGTTTGATTTATAAGAGTCATATATTAGTTGTATCTGTGTATGAAATCTATGACTCTTATAAAAAATTGAATCACAGTTTGCAATACATTTTGCATTCAATATCTATATATAATCATAAACCTGATCCTATAGCAAAGTAACCCTTATGATATTCTTCATTCCTTTTCTTGTATGGTAATCAGTTGCAATGACCTTTTCTTGTACGGCACAATGAATATTCTTTTCATGATTTTTTACAATGATTTTTATTCATAGAAATGACTATGAGTCTAAATGCCTGTTCTTATATTTATTTTTATCATTTAGATCAAATGATGGAGCTATAATTATACAATAGATTTTATTATTAGTTTCTAGAAATAAATATCTATCGAGTTATAAAACTGTCCTTGGAAACTTTTGTACCGACTTACCAGTGTTAGAAATTGCAGCTACATGATATCAAGTTTATATGATGCTGGAATTTTCAACTGTAATAATGCAAGTCAAAAAAGAGAATTCCGGATTATTATTGTAGATATGGAAGAATGCTAATTATCTGTATTTTTTCCCTTAGTATAATTAGTTTTTAGGTTGTTGTACGTCTATGATGTTATGCAAAAAGAGGGACATTCTATCATAGCATGAGGTTCAATTTTTTGCCTAATACTGCACAGGACTTCATATTTAATGCTTTAATGTAATATAGATGTATGATATTTACTAGTTGTTATGCCTTTGGTCAAGAGTTTAATACACAACTTTGGTCAAGAGTGTAATACGCAGCTGAAGAACCATGATTACAAAATACTAAGCCCAGATTATGGTTTGATTAGAAAGAAAAGAGGAAGACTATGTTGATATTATATTTACTTTACCCTTAACTGAAATTCTTCAAATTATACTTAAATGCTTAAATATTTTTCATTATTTAATAACTTGTTATTTTGAAGAGCTGCGTTATGCTTTTCCTGGTCTGATTTATCCTTTTATTTTCCATTTAAATTCTGCAATACACAATTTTTTTTGGGTCATTTTGAAATCATTTTACTTCACTCTATTGCAGGGACTCTATCCAGAATTCTGAATGCTTTCTACCTATCGGCTGCTCATTCATTTTTTGGTCTCCTGTGCTTATCACTTTGCTTGTGGCTGAATTAGAGGCTATCTGAGTGTAATTGTATGATATCCTTAATATGTTCTTGAACTTTTTTGCATATTGTGATATTGTTGATGGTAAATATGGCCACTGCAGATGATTATCATGATTTACATCCCTACAAGCTTATATAAGTTTGTTTGTTTTCTTTTTTCTTTTCATTTGATTTCTCCAATTGATTATCATGCCTCTTATGCTTCTTCTTACTTATATTTTGTACTTAACGCAAAATAGCTTAAGGACAACCCATCAATTTCATACTTTTCAATATCACAAAATAATGCACTATACCTGCGATTTTGTTGGCTACAGGGCTTAAAAAGACTAAATAAAGAATGC
>NW_021534706.1:0-1340 GCF_001605985.2 Dendrobium catenatum | reverse complement strand
TAAAAAACTTCACAATTTATTTTAAAGATAAATAAACTATATGAATAATTGATTAATTTAAATATTAATTTTTTCTCAAAATAAATTTAAATATTTGAAATTAATTATAACAAAACTCTGATGAAAATAACATCATCTATCTTTGTTGTTAGCTATTTTTAGGATTGGTACGTTTAGATTAAATGTAAGAGGATAAAAATTTATTTTGATAAATTTTTTGGCAAAATATGTTAGAAAAAAAGATTAAAAGCATGAAATAAAATACTTTAAAAACAAGAAAAATATAGAAAAAAAGATGTAATTAAATTGAAATTAAAAGCATGAAATAAAATATTAGAACTAAATGTAAAGAAATATATAGATATTTTAGGACAAGTTAGGACAAAAGAGTTTTTTAGAGGGGGGCAAAAATAATTTTTTAGAAGAGACAAAAAAAAAGTTTTTACTCTCCTATGAAAAAAAAAAAACTTAATTAGTTTGTGCCTGTAATATTAGCCGAACCACATGTAGTTACCCTAAAAAAATGTAATTTTATTAAATTAAAAACTTAATTAAATAAATTTATCCACTCAAAACTCAAAAGCCTTATTTTCCTAATTTTAAAAAAGAAATAAAAAAGGCAAATTTATGATATTCAATGAAAAGAAGCACGTGAAAGGGGAGAGATTATGCTGTATAATGTATGAACGTGTCTGGATGCTAATTTAGATGTGACACGTCATTCAATGCATTATACATACATTGGGTGATGTGACGCGTCCGAATTGGCATCCGGATGAGTCCGGACACGGTATGTAATAATTTTTCATGAAAGTTGAAAGGGGATCATAATGTCTTCTATAGTAGTAGTTTTTTCTCAAAAATTAAAAAGAAAGAATAATAATTAAATTTTTTTAATAAGAAACCAACCAATCGGGTAATAAGCAAAATTCAATTTCTCATGTAATGATGATTGACTTTACCGTGTTCATTTGGGCATTAAAATTTAAATAATTTTTGTTTTATTTTTTAGAGATTAGAATTAAATATATTTTTATTGTGTTTATTAAATAATATTTTATTTCACAAAAATAAAATCAAAGATAAAATTTATTTAATTATTTTATTTTTGTGATTTCTTTATGCTTTGTTACAATGGGTAATTTGATTATGTATCCATGATCTCTGAGACATGGAGTTCTAGTTACTTGAGATAGAACAGTTAATTTTAGTCATAATTTCTTGTTTTTTTTTTTTATGTGTTTAAGATTTATTAAATGGATTAGTCTTTCAGCGGAACCAAAATTTCAAATTTTAATTTGGAGTTATGACACTAATGAAAGAGAAAGATGCTCTATTCA
>NW_021534705.1:0-241 GCF_001605985.2 Dendrobium catenatum | reverse complement strand
ATCCAATAAGACTCATACCTGGACTATATTTGAACTCCAAAGACACTAATAAAAGACTTAATTCAAATTCAAAATTAAAAAGAACATGAAATTGGACTGGACTCAAGCAAGAATTTGATATTGAGCATTCAAACTCAAATCAAATTATAAGATTTGAAATTGCACGACGAGCAAGGATGTGAATGAACAATCAACTTGAACTTATACTCTGGACCTGAACATTAATGGCTTGAACAATTCG
>NW_021534704.1:0-271 GCF_001605985.2 Dendrobium catenatum | reverse complement strand
GAGCTAAGTTCAAATTATTCATCGAATGCACTGATGCCCTTATTTTGTTTGGGACAGCTATCTTTCTGCTTTTCAAAGCATCTTTTTAGCTCAAAAATTTACTGAATTAAAAATTTTTGTATAAAAAATTGATTTAGAAAGAAATAAAAAAAACTATCCCAAATGAAATCTAAGTGTTATAATTAACTAAAAATGAGCTAATTTTTTATTTAATTTAAAATATATTTAATTTAATTCAAATGAATGTTTTTTTAAAAAATAATAATTTTTA
>NW_021534703.1:0-275 GCF_001605985.2 Dendrobium catenatum | reverse complement strand
GAAGGAAGGAGCTCCTCCTCGACAGCCGCCGGACCACCTCCGGACCACCACAGAACCTCGCCGGACCACCACAGAACCTCGCCGGACCACCGCCGGACCACCGCAGAAACCTCGCCGGACCACCGCCGGACCACCGCAGAACCTCGTTGGACCACCACCTTAAGGCCTGACGTCCAGTCCCTACGTCCTACTGAAGACCCGACGTCCTGCCGAAGACTCGACGTCCTGTTCAAGGCCTGACACTCGGTCCCTACGCCCTGTTCAAGGCCCGACAC
>NW_021534702.1:0-223 GCF_001605985.2 Dendrobium catenatum | reverse complement strand
TTTTTGAGAATGGATCCTAGTGATATTTTAAACTAGGCATTTGGCTCTTTATGAGCAGAAGTAAATTTTAATTTGTCCACCTCGTCAAACTATTGTGGAGGGTGGATGGATTTTTTCTTTAAGTGTTTATGGATGAATTTTTTATTTTTAAATATCTGGAAGTTTGGGATTTGCGGAGTATAAATATTTGAGTGGACTTGTGGGAGGCATTTTGAAAATATTT
>NW_021534701.1:0-225 GCF_001605985.2 Dendrobium catenatum | reverse complement strand
GTGACTCTTCCTAGGTTTATGTGATGCATGCTGTGTTAAGGGGTTGTACCACTAAGCTATTGAAAGTGGTGATTTATTATTCTCAAGTGTAGTAATTTTTGCTCTTAAATATTCATTTACATTTTCATAGCATGCCTTTCTAGTTTTAGTGCAGGCTCCTAGCTATTTAATTGACATGCAAGTTCTTATAATTCCTTAAATGCTTTTTCTAACTCAATATATGAT
>NW_021534700.1:0-501 GCF_001605985.2 Dendrobium catenatum | reverse complement strand
GAGTTTATTTGTAATGGTCAAAGAGGCTGATGCTAAGTAACCCTACACACACACACCCTTGGGAGACATAGAATTTCTATTTTTACTCATATCGGCTAGGACGATATTTACATCATCCTGAACGATCAAGTTTAAAATAGAAAGTCTAAATAAGGATTCTTAATTAAGGCAGCCGTCATTAACAAATCAGCCTGGATGATACGTGTATAGGCCAGGATGATAAGCTCAAAATAGAAAGAAGTTGTCGTCATAGACAATTAAGGTACACTGTATTTTTAAATCATCGGCCAGGACGATCATTGATCGGCCTGGACGATATTCACTAATTATGCCTTAATTGATCTGGAAATCAAGAGAGTAATTAAGGATGATTTATACTATCATATCATCCTGGACAATCGCAGGATCGGCCAGGACGATCTATTAAAAAAATCTTAGTTACTTCTAGATGATAAATATCGGCCAGCTCGAATTCAGGGCGATGCTCTGGCCGATCTTTTG
>NW_021534699.1:0-221 GCF_001605985.2 Dendrobium catenatum | reverse complement strand
ATGAGGGCTAAGCAGCTCCATCTGTGCAGTTATAATTATAAATTTTAGCCCTCATTTTTATTTAGGGGGGAAGCTGAGCAAGCACCTGCATAAAACATTATTAGAAATCATTATGATGCTCCCCCCTTTTTATTAGCATTGAGCATGACCACCTGCACGGAAGAACAATATATATATATAGCGTTCCTAACCTAGGGGTAAATCTAGCGCTCATCACATCA
>NW_021534698.1:0-211 GCF_001605985.2 Dendrobium catenatum | reverse complement strand
AACAAAACCCTACAAAAATTTTAGTAGTACAACAGTCACTTAGGCTTTATTTGGGACGGCTTTTTTATTGTTTCTTAAAGCAGCTTTCTAGTATAAATATTATAATTTTTGTATTAGAAAGCTGCTTTAAGAAGCAGTAAAAAAATCGCCCCAAACGAAGCCTTAATAAAACAGCAATTGAACATCATTCTATCAAAGACATTTGTATATT
>NW_021534697.1:0-247 GCF_001605985.2 Dendrobium catenatum | reverse complement strand
GTTCGGAAGGACCTTAGTGACCTCATACAAAAATGAGTCAACAAATGGACCCCCAATGTGTGTGGTAGAAGGAACTTCTATTGCACACATTGGCGTTGACCAAATTGAAGTGGAATCTTAAGGATGGAAGGGAGGTGGTCTCCCAACCTCAAGCCTATAGGATGCTGATGGAAGGCTTATACCTATTAGATAAGGAAAACTGGAGAAACCAAGGTAGGGAATACCTAACCTTGGGTCTAAGGAATGG
>NW_021534696.1:0-442 GCF_001605985.2 Dendrobium catenatum | reverse complement strand
TAGTCATCGAGGTAGCGGATGAAGTCGGCGCAGGGGACGAAGGTGGGGGATGAGGGCGGGTATGGTAGGAGAGGGAGTTGGCAGTACTGCTTGGGGAGATGAAGGTGGAGGCGATCGTAGGTACGGTATCGCCATAGCGGAGCAGTCGAGTCATCTCGATCGAGGATGAGAACGGGGATGTGTTTGGTGGTGAGGCAGGCGGCAACGGCGAGGCCTGATGGCCCTGCGCCGATGACGAGGACAGTGGTGAAGAATGTCGTTGCTGGACTCTGCTCCATTTGGTTAAGAGACGGTGAATGAATGAGTTTGAGCGTATGTGTCTATGCTTATATAGATATTTAGCATTTCATTTTAATATAGGTGGAATTTTAAATATAAAAAATTCTCCAAAAAATTTTTATGCGTCTTCCTACCAAATATTATAAAATTTTATATTTATTTT
>NW_021534695.1:0-456 GCF_001605985.2 Dendrobium catenatum | reverse complement strand
GACTTTCCTAGATCCCTCCCAAATTAGCCCCCTTTCAGTAGTTAATTCTCTCTCAGATTTGAATTAAAATTAAAAATCTTAACCTAAATAATTCCCCCTTGATTCCTCCTCCTTACATAATTAATCATATCATTCTTGGGCCCCACAAGGGGTGTCAAACCACCATCTTTCTCCCTGTCAAGTTCCACCCAATCCAGCCCCTGGTTCAGTCGGCCAGCTAGCCCCCTGCATGTCAATACCCCTCCACCCCACCCACAAAAAAAGACACACATTGTCCTCAAGGAGGAAGGATTGGAACTGTCTCCTGATCGTCTCCTGTGGCTCCCATGTAGCTTCTTAATTCAATAAGTCCTTCCATTTGACTAGCGCCACCAGTGCTCCTATTTCCCCTTATATACCCCTTCTACATCTATAGGTTCTAAAATGGCATCCATGTCTTCAATCATAATCAAGGGT
>NW_021534694.1:0-433 GCF_001605985.2 Dendrobium catenatum | reverse complement strand
CGATAGGAAAATCGTCCAGGCCAATGTACTCAAAACAGAAAAATTCATAAAACCCCTCAAGTGTGTGTGTGCAAGGTTAGTTAGCATCATGCACCATTTTTACAATTGACTCAAGAAAGGAAAAAATACAGACTTGACTCAACCTAAATATACCTGATCTTAAGCTGGCTTGAGCTGTATTCGATCTTGTGGTCCTAAGAAGTTAGTAGGCAAAGAAGTCGTAGAGAAACATGAATGTTTGCTATCATCAAAAGTATAATACATAATCTCAGATTCGCAACATGGTAGATAGTATAGTTTGCTAATCGTTTGGGATTGAAAAATGTGAAAATTCAACTATTTGAATTTGTTTTCATGGCCCGTCCATGCGCTCTAGGGACACGACACACCTGACACTAACGAAGCAAAATAAACAAACATGCAGGACCCTGGA
>NW_021534693.1:0-245 GCF_001605985.2 Dendrobium catenatum | reverse complement strand
TTATTAAGGTTTCGCTTCGGACGGCTTTCTTACTGCTTCATAAAACAACTTTTTAGTACTAAAACATTACACCATTGAACCCAAAACATTGAGAAATTGCATTCAGGTGAAACAATGAAGGAGAATTTTGACTTGTTCAAAGCAGCCACCCTATGCAAATTTTTCCAAAAGTATATATAATAATAATAATAAGGTTATCAAAGTTTGGAAAGAAAGAGTTATATATATATATATATATATATATT
>NW_021534692.1:0-566 GCF_001605985.2 Dendrobium catenatum | reverse complement strand
GGTGTGAGGGAGATCACACGATTGCTCAGATCTTGCTACAAATTGCTCCTCCTGTGGCCCGAGAAGAACTTGTGGGAGGCTCTCTAAAAGGGGAGACTCTTCTACATCCGTCACCTCGAAGGTACTCTGCCTTCTCCAGGAGGGAGAAAAATGAGAAGGTTCTCTTCCATCATCAGGAGGGTGAAAACAGCGCTTGGCACTCCGCCACGCCGGGTTGGTGAAAGGGAGTATTGTAAGGGCTTACCGCCTTGCCGAGGGGGGCAAAAGGAGAGCTATAGTTGGTAGTGAAATTCCCAGAGCAGAGGACTCCGGGGAGTGGACGTAGGTAATGGTTTGATCGAATCTCTATAAAAATTTTGGTGTGCTTTTTCCTTATTGCCTTTTATTCTTGCATGTATTTTTATTTTCATAATATTTGTTTAGAAAAACTTGTGAAAGACAAGGATTTTATTGTTGTACATTGATTTCAATTGTTTGCCTAAGAAGTTGTTTATATTTTCATGTTAAAAGTTTAAAAACATCAAAAAAATTAAAACTCCTGCTTAGGTTTTAATTATTGCTATAAA
>NW_021534691.1:0-389 GCF_001605985.2 Dendrobium catenatum | reverse complement strand
ATAACAAAAGAGGGGAAAGGGCTTTAACACCACCATCTGCCATTTTAATACATCTCTCATCCACACAATTCCTCTGTACAAAATCAACTTTCTTTTCTTTACATTTTTCTCAGTAGTTCCTATGACTATTGGAGAGGGAAGTGGCTCAACATCCTTTTGCGAAGCGCCCAGGTCAACCTTCCACACCGGGGCCTGGGCTATCGTAGTCAGCTATTGAGAAAGACGAAAAGACTTGTTAATCGACTTTTTAAATGCCCGGGACAAAGCAATGTCCCAACCATCTTCAATAGGAAGAGAGGAATTAAGGAGATTACCTGAGATAGATTTAACCGAAGTCTTTTCTGGATCGACTAAGTATTCTTTAGGAATTATAATGTTACCTTGAGTGT
>NW_021534690.1:0-384 GCF_001605985.2 Dendrobium catenatum | reverse complement strand
TGACTTGAGAGTTGTATTTGAGCGGTTGCGCCGCTACAATTTGAAAATGAACCCCTTGAAGTGTGCCTTCGGCATCACTTCAGGGAAATTTTTAGGATTCGTAGTGAGGCACTGAGGAATCGAGATTGACCCTACTAAAATTGAAGCCATCTTAAATATGCCATCTCCTAAGAGCCTTTCCCAGTTAAGGTCTCTACAAGGTAGATTGGCGTACATAAGGAGGTTTATTTCTAATCTTTCCGGGAGATGTAAACCCTTTTCTATCCTTCCAAAAAAAGACACCAAATTTGTATAGGACGAGAAGTGCCAAAATGCTTTCGATGACATTAAACAATACCATTCTAATTCGCCAGTTTTGGCAGCTCCAATTCCGGGAAAGCCGTT
>NW_021534689.1:0-1497 GCF_001605985.2 Dendrobium catenatum | reverse complement strand
GATGAACTGCGAATATCGTCCGGACAACCGAGTTTGATAAATATCTGAATAGTGATATTTTTGAAGAGAGAGAAAGGGCAGGAGAGAGAAAACAAGGAAAGAAGAGGAAATTCTCATTTTGGGATTTTTGGTCCGTTTTCGTCCGTCGTCGCAGTTGGGAAAGTTGACCGACTCGAGGTAGGGCACATTATGCCTTTCTCAATTTTCAGAAATGAGATTTTTTACGGCTTTTTTATTTAAGAATTTATTTCCGTTAGCAAAAAAACAGGTATATTTTTGCACCGGTAAAACTTTTACCGCGTAACTTTTGGTATGTTGTAGAGATTGTAATTTTGCACGTTTTGAGTATTTGCTGGAAGTTTTTCACTGGGTATTTTGAATTCTGTAGAGTTTTTATCGAATAGTAAATTATCTGGTTGTTCAAAAATATTACTTCAGCACAAGAAAAGTCTTGAAATGATGTTTTACATGATCTCTGGTAATTTGGTAATTTTCTAAAATTATGAATTTTTTATCCGTTGAATTTTTGTTGTCTGTCGTTATACTCTCTGACGATTTTCTGATATGAATCTGATTTCTCTGAATCAGATATGGTTTGATGTTTAATGTGATTTGAATGATATCATAAGGGAGTTATAACGGGCTAGAATCCTTTAGGATTTTGTCTATGTCAGGGAAGGGATGCATAAGGGGCCATAATCCTTTGAAATTCTGTCTGGGTCCGGGAATATGAAAATGAATTATGATCTGATAATTCTGTATATATGATATATTCTGATGCTGTAAGCACAAAGGGAGGCATAAGGGGCAAGAATCCTTTGAGATTCTGTCTGGGTCCGAGAATATGGAAAGTAATTCTGATCTGATAATTCTGTATATGTGATATATTCTAGTGTTGTAAGCACAAAGGAAGGTATAAGGGGCCAGAATCCTTTGATATTCTATCTGTGTCAGGGAAGGGAGGCATAAGGGGCCAGAATCCTTTGAGACTGGGTTAAGAATATGTGATCTGATATGTGATTTGATATATGATTTGAAAAATGTGGTTTATGATTTATGCGATTCTGTGATACGAATTTGATTTAGTTCTTCTGTATCTATTATTTGATTTCCATCTGATTATCTGTTTTGTGTGAATATCTGAAGTCTGTTTGTTTATCTATTATGTACGAATATCTACATTTTGTCTGATTATATGATTTTTATACGATTGTCTGAATTATGTACAACTATTTGAATAAACTATTTTTAAACCTTTTTGTGAGTATTTTTATATGAGAGTTTCTAGAGATTTTGATCAGCTAGTGTAGTATTGCTGAGCTGTTAGCTCACTGTGGTTATCTTCATGGTTTTCAGGTTCTTGGAAATGGAAGGAGATTTTGGTCTGGCCGTTCTGTATCTTATCTGAGATTAGGTATTTTGCACTTTTGATTTTTGTACAGTCATGGCTTTTATGTTCTATTCTGTACTTTCTATTTATAGCCATACACTGTAATG
>NW_021534688.1:0-544 GCF_001605985.2 Dendrobium catenatum | reverse complement strand
TAACTCCACCCCAAAATTGCCTAATTTATCCAATACATAGAAGATTGAGATAATACTTAGCGATGCCACTAGGAGACAACAAATGTATCCAGTTTAATGAGCAGGGAAACCGGAAACGGAAAACACATGGGTTGATCGTGACGAGCTGCAGCGAATGGACCCCTACTTAATAGAGTGGTACGAGAGCTCTATAGATGCTTACTCGACGGGGTCGAGTTATCTCCCACCTGGGGAGAATGATGAGGACATCGTCAGCATTTTTTGACACGTGTACCATCAAGAAACGCCGGAGATCGACGGCTACGATCATGAGTTTTATTTTGAGTCATTTCATGTAGTAGTTTATGTTATTTTCAATTTTTTCCGCTTTTGCCCTTATGGGTATTTGGTCGCTATTGTAGCCCAAGGGGCATTTTAGTCTTGTATTTTCTTTATCATTTGGAGGCCTATATATGGCCATTTTCTTATGTAACATGGAGTTTTGATGAATGAAAAATATTTGCTTTGTATTCTCTTTGTGAGTGCAAACCTCCACGATCTCTTA
>NW_021534687.1:0-501 GCF_001605985.2 Dendrobium catenatum | reverse complement strand
GGAATTAGCTGCAGTTGTTTTTTCTTTGAAGATTTGGTGTCACTATCTGTATGGCGTCAGATGTGAGATTTTCACGGATCACAAGAGTTTCAAGATCTGAATTTGAGGCAAAGAAGGTGGCTTGAGTTGATCAAGGACTACGATCTGACGATTCAGTATCATCCTGGTAAGGCTAATGTGGTAGCAGATGTTCTGAGTAGGAAATCTTCTGGATTATCAGGTATTCAGCTCACTTCTGATGATTTCCTGATTCGTGATATGGAACGGTTGCAGTTGGAGGTGATTTCCTCTAGTAGTTTGGATTCTGGAGTTTTGACTCCGTTGAGTATTCAGTCTTCATTGGAAGAAAGGATTCAGGAAGCTCAGAAGTTAGATTCTGATTATTCGACGTTTATTGCTCAGATTTAATCTGGTAAGAAGCCTGAACTCAAAATTTCTGGTTCTGGTGTTATTTTCTGCAAGAACAGGCTGTGGATTCCTGTGTTTGGAGATTTGAGGAAA
>NW_021534686.1:0-542 GCF_001605985.2 Dendrobium catenatum | reverse complement strand
TCAAGCCGAACATGAACAAATTTTAGTATGACCAAGCCAATCCAATCTATTATAATGTGCTCCACCTGAAATGCCATAAAAAGGACAATCAATGATTCAATAAGTTTAGAACTTCAAATTTTATTATGATGGTAGATGCGCACAAGTCTGATAAATGAAATAAATATAAGCAACAATTAGCCTTTTAAGTTCCCATAATTTTCTCTAAAACAAAAATCGATCTTTAATTTTAAAATCTAATCTGGATGGATGGTTGATGGGGGTCAGATAAGGAAAAAAAGATAAAAAATCAAGCAAATAAAATTACAAATAAATTAGGGACTGCAGTAATTTCTCCATTTAATCTCTATGGCATACCTTCTTAAAAAGTACAAATGCAACATCTCATCACCAGAGCACTTTACAACTTATAAAATAATAATAATAATAATAATTTGTTTAACATGCGGCTCTTCAACACAGGTGATGAAAACCTCGTCCACTGTTACATGCAAAAAAAAAAAGATGATCGTTGCATACGAAGTATATGAGTTAAGTTGAAC
>NW_021534685.1:0-319 GCF_001605985.2 Dendrobium catenatum | reverse complement strand
GCCACCGGATCCGCAACTTCTATGCAACCGGACATGCACTGTAGTTTGTACACACTTAGGTACACTAAAAGAGGGAATACAATCAAAACACCCGCATGGGCCCCGGCGAGCGTGTTATTGGTACACACGTGACGTCTAGGGACGCTGCGCGGGTTATTAAATTTAAACCTGATCCTTCTAAGTAGATAAAAGGAGTCGACAGGGTTTAATTAAAAAATGTTCCCAAACCCGCATGGGCCCCGACGAGCGTGTTATTGGTACACACGTGACGTCTAGGAATGCTGCGCGGGTTATTAAATTTAAACCCGATCCTTTTTAA
>NW_021534684.1:0-448 GCF_001605985.2 Dendrobium catenatum | reverse complement strand
TTCTGCCATTCAGAAGGCTCGCACGCAAGATTCGCACGTCCGGAAACCTCGTCTGGAGGAATCAATCAAAATCGGAAGCTTCGCTGGAGGCTCGCACACATGGACCTGCTCTTGCGACTAAAGGGGCGGAACCTTGCCCGTGCCCTAGCTTGCCCCGATCCGAGCCTTAAAATCAAGGCTCGGCCGGTTCGGTTTAATAAACCGAGAAAGCCTTAATAATTGAAAACAAAAACCAGCCTTCATTGCTGCTATAAAATCGGCCCTTATTGCCGAAACTTAAGATCAAAGGGATCTTATTTTGGAAGCCTTCATTGCTGTCCAAAATCCAATAGATAGTCTTCATTACTATAAAAAATTATCGAACCTTTGAAGAATATTGATTCTTTTACCGGCCTTCATTGTCGGAATCATCTGGGATATACGAATCAAAGAAAGCAGAGAGGAGAAA
>NW_021534683.1:0-231 GCF_001605985.2 Dendrobium catenatum | reverse complement strand
TGGTCACGGAGCACCTCCCACGCAAGCCGGGCCCTCAAAGGCCCTTGCCAGGTCCCGGAATTATGGAATCCCAGACCACCCGAGGATATAGGCATGCACACATCGTTCCAGCTCACGTAGTGAATACCTCTCTTATGGACATCCTTCTGCCACAAAAAACTTCTTGCAATCTTCTCAACCGAGCTGGATATACTCCGTGGGAGATTCGTGTGCGTCATCAAGTACATTGGC
>NW_021534682.1:0-320 GCF_001605985.2 Dendrobium catenatum | reverse complement strand
ATTTCTTGTTCATGAGAAACCAAAAGAACTATATTTTTGTGCAATTGTTTGGAAAAATCTTTCTTCTTATTAAGGTGACGTTATAACCTGTAACATTCATCTAAACCATTACCATGCATTTTACAGTGATAATAAAAAATTGGAAAATTTTTAACATCAACTTTTTGGAGATAACCATATGATTAACCGAATCTATATCTCATTAGGATGTTTCTTAAAAATATCCAACTCGATTAAAACACGAGCCATAGATGGATGAGAGATAAAGTTAGTAGCTTGGTCTGTCTGTAGAGGCCTACCAAAAATTGACGCATACCAAA
>NW_021534681.1:0-636 GCF_001605985.2 Dendrobium catenatum | reverse complement strand
GTCTTAGCATTATACATATATATAGCTCACAAACATGAAAGAAATATAAACACCAAGATTTTTACGTGGAAAATTCTAGAAAGGTAAAAAACCACGGGGCCACACCCATTTGAAATAATTTCACTAGTGTTTGTTTGAAGTACAAGAAACTGATTCGTCCTTAAAATTTAGGAAGATTAGTTTGCAATGTTTCATTTTCAGATTGAGATCCAATTACAACGTGTCGCAGAGTTCCGGCGTCACTTGGAGATCAAGCAGAATTCTAGCGTCCTTCGGAGGTCGGGCAGAATTTGGGTGTTGTTCGGAAGTTGGATAGAATTCCGGCGTCGTTCGTTCGATAGTCGGGCAAAATTGTAGCGTCGGACAGAACTCTAGCTTCGTTCGGAAGTCGGGTTTTATTTCGACGTCGGGCAGAACTCTGGCAGTGGTCGAGGAGGAGTCCTTCCCTCCTATCATTCTCTTGTTATTCTCTTTTTCTTCTCTTCTTCTTGCTTGGGTCCCCTATCATAAGAAATGAGGGGTCTATTTTATAGATATTCTGGAGTGGCATAGCTTGTAAATAGGCGTGAGATCAGGGGTAAATAGGGAGTGGTCGAATGGACGGCCGATATTGAATCCCTTGATCGTGCACTGTTC
>NW_021534680.1:0-239 GCF_001605985.2 Dendrobium catenatum | reverse complement strand
AAAATCTGCATAATACTATGGTTATTGTAGTTCATATTATAAGATGTATGCATAGATTGGAGGAAATTGTAACGTGGTCTATTAAATGCATAAAATATGTTTGTGTTATTGTCTATTCAAGAATGCTATGAGTTTTTGGTTAAATAAAAGTTAGTGGGAAAGCATATCTATGTTTTATTCCATTCATACTCCCAAGAGATGTATGAGTTTAAAGAATTTTCATAAATTTTATGCAAGGT
>NW_021534679.1:0-285 GCF_001605985.2 Dendrobium catenatum | reverse complement strand
TTTTTAACTAACTCTTGTTACACATATAAAAATACACACAAACATCACAATGAAACCCTAGATCTATGAGATCCCTAAAATTAGGTGAGTGTGTTCATCTTAACCATGCAAGGATTAAACATAGCACATATAATTAAAGACTAGATAAGTGAACAATCAAGATATGATTGTTCACTAATCATCTCCCATAAATTCTATTCATATAGACTCAATTCATGATTAAAATTTTAAGGGACCTCTTAACATTTAAAGATTTAATATATATATAATTTTAAAATAAAATTT
>NW_021534678.1:0-274 GCF_001605985.2 Dendrobium catenatum | reverse complement strand
TCCCTCTCCATCTCCATCTCTCTCTCTCCATCTCCCAATCCATCTACCTCTCCCTCTCCCTCTCCTTCCCTCTCTCAATCTCCCTCTCCCTCTCCCTCTCCTTCCCTCTCTCAATCCATCTCCCTCTCCCTCTTCCTCTCCCTCTCCCACTCCCTCTCTATCTCCCTCTCCCTCTCCATCCCCTCCCTCTCCCAATCCCTCTCTATCTCCCTCTCCCTCTCCCTCTCCCTCTCCCAATCCATCTCCCTCTCTCTCTCTCCCTCTCCCTCTCCCT
>NW_021534677.1:0-277 GCF_001605985.2 Dendrobium catenatum | reverse complement strand
ATTTTTAATTTATTGGGCATTTTAAAATTATGAATATGTTCAAATGGTTGATTTAAAATTTTTAGAGCTTAGGGTCCCAAATTTTTGGTGATTAAGATTAATATTCAAATATAATGTTTACATAAATAAATTTAACTGAAAAAACATAATTTCAAAGTATGTTTACACTAATTAAAATATCCTGGGTATGCAATTGACTTATTATTGGATGAAATATATATTAATAACTCTATTTTTAATGAAATATAGTTTTTTTTATTTTATGAAAATTGAATAT
>NW_021534676.1:0-766 GCF_001605985.2 Dendrobium catenatum | reverse complement strand
ATCCTCCCGAATAATTTTATTAATAGAATTAGTAGCATGTTTCCTTTTAACCAAAGCATGAATGTACTTAGTGTTATTGTCACCCTCCAACAGGTGTTTAGCAGTAGCTTTTTGTTTCCAAAATATTTCTTCTTGAGCCTGAAGTTAAAAAAGACTATCCCTAGCCTCTCTAAGAGAAGAAAAATTCACATCATAAGGAAAGCTTTAATAGTTAAGCTCAAAATTATTCACCATATTTTCTGCATTTAAGATATTAGTAAAAATATTTTTAAAAACATGATGGTTCCACCAATTTAAAAGCTGCTTAAGTCTTTTCAGTTTAAACCGAAATCTTTTCATACCCAAAATAGGGTTATCAAGATGTAAAATTTCATTCCAATTATCACTCACAACACTTAAAAAAGAATCATGCTGAATCGACATATCCTGAATTCAAAATTGGGGAACAACATTCACATGACGAGTCTTTAAAATAAGCAATAAAGGAGAATGATCAGATAGAGTATGACTCAGATGCTCAACGGAAGTAGAACTAAAGGAATTATTCCAACTATCATTAAATAAAATATGATCCAGCCTTTGCCAAAGTTGACCTCTATTCCAAGTAAACTGATTGCAACTAAAACCAATTCAATAAGATTGCAATCCAAAATCATATTATTAAAATCATTCATAGAATAAAAATTGGGAGTAGATCCCCCAGAATGCTCAGAAGCATTAGAAATGATATTGAAATCACCCCCAACTAACCAAGGACCAGGGTTAA
>NW_021534675.1:0-452 GCF_001605985.2 Dendrobium catenatum | reverse complement strand
CATTTTTTATCTTCCTCTTTTACTGTACAATTCGGTATAGGCCACCCTTCTAAAGAGCACTCCCTTTGCCTCCATTTCTGTTCAAAGAATCTGAGCAAAACACTTTCAATTTGATCTTGTTTATCCAGTACAAAACCTTCTTCATCTTTGATCTTCACTATATTGTTCAGCCTCCTTTTTGCACTAGCAAAAGTTTGAAAAAATCTTGAGTTGCTATCACCTTCATTCACCCATTTGGTTTTTGCTCTTTGCTTCCACCAAGTGTTTAGTCTAGCTATAATAGAATTCAGCTCTAGAACTTTAGCTTTTAATCTCCAACAATCTTCATCAGATAAAAGTCCATTTTCAGCTTCTCTACTTTAAATTTTCATAATTTCTTTTAACAGCTTGTCTTTAGAACAGTTCAAGTTCACTATCTTTGCCTTACTCCAGAAAAACAAAGATTTAAGAGT
>NW_021534674.1:0-290 GCF_001605985.2 Dendrobium catenatum | reverse complement strand
CATATTGTTTCACTAATTTTAAGAAATTTCTACGCTATAAAGTAGTTTTTTACAAAAACTTTAAGAAAATTGCTTTCCCAACAACACATATAACCACATTTAAAAAAAACTACAGTCATCCTTAACCAGGGGTGCAAATGGGTCAGGCCGACTTCCGAGCCGAATTGAGCTCAACTCTTTAACAAATTTGTGAGTTAAGCTTATTAAGTTTCGAGCTCAAGCTTATTGAGCTCGAGTTTGAACTATGGAAAGCTCGACTCGACTACTCGTCAAGTGGCTTGAATGCTAGG
>NW_021534673.1:0-205 GCF_001605985.2 Dendrobium catenatum | reverse complement strand
CGAACCTTCCAACAGTGCTTCAGGTCCTTGATTTGGACTCATTTGGGCTCGGATTGAGTCGAATTTGGTGTCGTTAGGTTTGTATTTTCAAGACGTTCAATACGACTGTAAGTTTCTTGAAATCGGAGTTCATATGATCCCATATTTAATTTTTGAAGTTTTCAACTCGATTTTTGCCTCGAGATTCGTGCCCGATCAAAATAAT
>NW_021534672.1:0-209 GCF_001605985.2 Dendrobium catenatum | reverse complement strand
TTAGGATGATCCACCTGGATGATTAGAGTAAAATTATGGTTTTTCGTCTAAATTGTTCAGTACAATACAAATGGATCATCCTGTATAATTTGGATGAATAATTTAATCATAATTACTCTACTAATCACCATATCAATTTAGGTATGATTGTCGAAAATCATCCAATATGATATATATCATCCTGTAAGATTAGAACAAAATTTAAAACT
>NW_021534671.1:0-245 GCF_001605985.2 Dendrobium catenatum | reverse complement strand
GAATAAGTTATAATAATAGAGCTAATTTTATCTTGACGTTGTGATATATTGTAGGTGTGTAAATTTGCCTTTATTATGTATATGAAACCAATATTTCATGTAAGGCAGTATTATATCATTATCACCTTAATCTTGTTTTACTTACGATTAAAATTTAAGATAGTTGACTTGAAATTATTATATGGTTGGTACAATCAGCATAGGAAGATGCTGTTTATTATTTAAGCATAAGAACAAGTTGTATC
>NW_021534670.1:0-394 GCF_001605985.2 Dendrobium catenatum | reverse complement strand
TCCAGAGAGCTCGTGAGCCTCAAGCCGGCGAGCCACAACCTTTGGAAGGATTTCGTTCAGGATCGGCCTGGGGGGACCACCGGAGCTTTCTCTCCATTGGTTCCGACCGCCGCCGGCCATGGTCTGGGTCTGGTTGACCAGGGAACGCCGATGGGGACACACTGGAGCTGGGAGTGGAGCCAAATTGGCCTGGGGAAGCTGGGGTCGATCTGGTGGCTCGGTTGGGCTCAAACCTGCTTGGTTTGAGTCGAATTGGGCTCGATCCAGGTCAGGTCAGACCCTGGGTTCGGTATGGGAGGCAGGCCTAGGTCTGTTGCACCCAATGCAAGTGGAAATTGGGTCAAATTTGATCTGGAATCAAAGATGGCTCGGGTTCAAGTGTTTTTGGCTACTT
>NW_021534669.1:0-321 GCF_001605985.2 Dendrobium catenatum | reverse complement strand
TGCGAGCGAGCTTCCTTCATGGCTTCCAATCCGACGTCATCAAAGGAGACGAAGAAGCTCCTTTAGCGACTCAATCAAAAACTATTTCACTTGAAGCACGCAAAGCCGAAACAACCACGAATAAAATGGTGATGAGGGAAAACGATAGCAACAAAGGAAAAACGATAGCAACAAAGCACACATATGAGATGAAAAGAAAACCTTTTATAGTCTCCTAAATTAGAATTTAATATAAGTTAGCGTTATTAATATAATTTAAATATCAATAAGTAATTATATTATTTAAATAACTAGTAGTATGATTAGTAGTGTGATTAAGTA
>NW_021534668.1:0-627 GCF_001605985.2 Dendrobium catenatum | reverse complement strand
GTTTTCTGCTGATGAGGTTGAGATTCAGGAGACTCTGTAGTATAAAGAAGAACCTGAGTTGATTTTGGCTTACGATGTTCGTAAGTTAAGAAGTAAACAGATTCCTATGGTTAAAGTTCAGTGGAAGCACCGAACAGCACGAGAAGCAACTTGGGAGAAGGAGTCAGACATTAGACAGTCGTATCCGTATCTGTTTTGACTGAGTTTTGGATTGGCAATGTCGAGGACGACATTTTTCTGAAGTTGGGGAGATTCTAAAGACTATTTTTCTCCCAGGATCGTCCGGGACGAAGTTGGATCGTCCCGGGACGATCGGTACAGGTTGTGTTGAAATTTTGGAGACTAAGTAGATCGTCTGGATGATATTTTGGAACGTCTGTACGAAAATTTTACAGAGCCAGATCGTCCAGGGACGATATTTAATTTCGTCTGGACGAAATTCGTCCAGAGCCAAATCGTCCTGGGACGAAGTTGCGATCGTCCGGGACGATCCGTCTGGATATATATAGAAATGAGAGAAAAGCCCAGGAGAGAGAAAATCGAAGGAAAAGAAAGAAAAAGTGATTTTTGGGCGACTCCGGTTCGTTTTCGTCCGTTGCTGTAGTTAAAGTAGTTGACCGATTTGAG
>NW_021534667.1:0-239 GCF_001605985.2 Dendrobium catenatum | reverse complement strand
CTGCTAGCAGATCCACACAGGCTGAGGTAGGTGAGGGGCCTTCAGTTCCACCATATCTACCTACACCACCACCGCCACCACCTGCCAGGAGCCAGCAGTATTCACCAGAGCAGGGTCAGGGACATTTAGATCCACCTCCTGTTGTACCTCCATACTTCCCTGGCCACTTCTCTCCTCCCAGCTCGACGAGTCCTCGCTTCCACTCTCCAGATCAGACACATGCTTCTCCATTCTATCCA
>NW_021534666.1:0-200 GCF_001605985.2 Dendrobium catenatum | reverse complement strand
GAAGAAATGGGAAGAGAAATTAAGCCAGGCCGAGTTCTCCTATAACGCCACTCCTAACAGATCTACTGCTCATTCGCCCTTCCAGGTAGTTTACACCAAACATCCTAATCAAATAGTTGACATAGCTATATTACCCAAGGGCTCAAAGTCCAGCGCAAACAAGACTGTCTCGGAAATTCAAGACACTCTCAAGACAGTTA
>NW_021534665.1:0-393 GCF_001605985.2 Dendrobium catenatum | reverse complement strand
AAAAGATTCATGTAGCCGACCTCATGTAGTGGGACAAAGGCTTAATATGGTTGTTGTTGTTGCATATGGTTTATTTAATATCAAAAGGAAGTATGATCATAATCCCAATTGATGATCATTAATTACATCAATTTTTTTGGTTGATGACTTTCATTGTTTAAAAAAAATTGTGATTTCATAGTAATAGCTTTCATAAGCGTTGCAAAATATAAAGCATATATTGTTCATAATTTTATGCTTATTTATATAAATAACTGTTTTTTAACGGATCAAACATAGCCAAACAAGTTCTTTTTTCATTAACTTGGTTAAATCTTCTTCAAATTCAACTAGCTGGGCATGTTTAACTTGAGCAAGAACAACAATGGAGCAAACAAAATGTGTTGAACGTTG
>NW_021534664.1:0-1834 GCF_001605985.2 Dendrobium catenatum | reverse complement strand
GGGAAGTGCTACTATTTTCTACAAGGTCTAAGAGATAATTTGAGGCATTCCCTGGTTCCATTTCATATCCCTGATTTTTTAATCTCATGGAGAGATATATATTGGTGGATAATGATCTTATATTCACCTATATGCAATGGGCTGAGAATAATATGATGTTTGGAGGAGAGCCCTGTAGGAGTGCATTAAGTGGGAAGAAGTCGAGAGTGAAGATCGGTGATCCCATGTGGGGATGACCTATAGTATATGCAAGCATTGTGGGATCCTTATAAGTTAGCGATGCTCCTGTATTTAGTTTCTATAGGACGAGGCATACATATTAATATTTTTTACAAACTAGTCATTTCTTTAGGTGTGGCCAAGTACATCACAAAGTGGCACAATGTCCACAAAGTGCACCAAAAGGTAGGTTTGAAGCCAAGGGAGTTGAGTCAGAGGCTATAGGATGCCCCTTCTAAAGAATTCAATGAGTCCTATTAGACCCATATTGGAGGTAGATTTGGAGGGAGATCATTAGGTGGATCAATAGGCAGAGTTCAAAGAGAGTCCATTACTATAGTCAGGGCAGTATAGCCTATATAATATTACTAAGAGGTGAAGTAGGCACCAGATGTGGTGATATGTAAGGAATTTAATTTTTGCATTCTCTTATTGTATTGTGTTTGATTTTGGATTGAGACATTATTTTCTCTTAAGTATGTGTTAGATGCTTTAATTTTGACTCTAAATCTATTATCTTCTAATTTATCTATTTTTCTGCCCACTGAAGATTTTTCTAGTTGCTAGCCAGACTATAGGTGTGAAATTGAGATTAAGAATAAGAAGTTGAAATCTAAACATATATTATTTCATATGAAATAATTTGATGTGATAGTGGGTATGGATTGGTTGATTGAGTATTGCACTTAAATTAATTGTTGAAAAAAAAAAAGAGTAAGTTTATGTGTAGATAGGGAAGTGTTTTACTTTTTGGGTGCTAGAAGTGCCTCATCATCTTTGGTTTTTATATTGCAAGTGGATAAGGCCTAGTGGAAAGGGAATTTGCATTCCTAGTGTATATGAAATATTTGAACAATTCTATTGAGGGCCTTAAAGATGTTCAAATATTGAGGAATTTTTTTGATGTTTTTTCTAACGAGTTTTTTGGCTTTCGTCTACAAAGGGAGGTGGCATTTTGCATTAAAGTGGTGTCAGGCATGACCTCGATAGTAAAACCCCTTATAGTATGGCACTGATAGATTTGCAAGAGTTGATGGTATAATTGGAGGAACGTTTTATGTTATTTGTGAAAAAGAATGATGGATCTCTAAGGATGTTCATTGATTATTGAGAGTTGAATAATGTGACAGCGAAAAATAGGTATCTACTACCGAGGATAGATGATCTATTTAAAAAGTTTGAAAGTGCAACCATATTTTTTAAGATCAATCCAAGATCAGGTTATCATTAGTTAAGAGTAAAGGCTGAGGATGTGAAAAAAAAACTTTCAAAACCAGATATGGATAGTATAAGTTTTTGGTAATACCATTTGTTATGATGAATGCACCATTATGCTTATGGATCTGATGTATTGGGTGTTCATCGAGTACCTAAATTACTTTATTATTGTGTTCATTAATGATATCTTAGTGTATTTAAAGTTTGAAGTGGACCATACAATCTATTTAAGGTTGACTCAAGAGATCTTGAGCCAACAAAAGTTATATGCTATATTTTTAAAGCGTGTGTTATGTTTGATCTCTGTGACATTTTTGGGGTCTACGGTGAGCAAGGAAGTGAAATTACTAAATGACAAGAGGGGGGTGAATTGTGAAAAAACTTTTTCTCAATAAAA
>NW_021534663.1:0-1084 GCF_001605985.2 Dendrobium catenatum | reverse complement strand
AAATCATAGTTTCAAGCCTTTAATAAAATTTGATTTTTTTTCAAGCCTTAATCAATCCTTATATTTTATCATTACATATGAAATTATAACTCTTATAATTTGGTACGTGTTATAGAATATAGACTTCTTGTTCAAATTTGATTCTAGAGTTCGAATCTTTCTAGCAAAGTCGATCTTTGACATTTCACTCACTGATCGTTTGTCGGGTTGAAAGAGTCAAGTCGACTTCTTAGAATCCACCCTTACAATTTTTTGTTAACCTTTATATTGGACGCAAGTTCAACATATTGAGTTTCAAAAATAAGGGGAGATTTTGTTAGATTTTTGAACTTTCAAAACATACCCAAAATCTTTTAAATCGACTTCAATCATCATTGTCATGTGTCTTCTATAACATTCTATTGTAGTTGAATATATGTAACACAAACCCAAAACTCTCCAGTCAATCTTGGGCTTTGACATGTCACCCCCAAATCACTTGGTGGGGTAAAAGAGTCAAGCCTAATTTCTTAGAATCTTCAGATTAATTTTGTAAACTTGCATATTTGAACATAATTCAATATGTTGAGTTTCAAAATCTGAAAATGATCCATTCAATTCCAACCTCAAATTTAAATTTAGTTTTAAGTCCAAATTCAATTTTAACATGAAATTCAAGTTTGACTTCAAACTTAAATTCAACTTTAATTTTGATTTCAAAGTCAAATATGGGCTTTAACATTTTTCCACAATTTAATTGGTGAAACAAAAGAGTTAAGCCCAATTTTTAGATTTTTCATATCAATTTTGTAAACTTATATGATTGAGTGAAACTCAATATGTTGAGTCACAAAATTGGAAGAAGATCCATTCGACTTTAACCTCAAATTTAAACTTAAAATTTAACCTTAAGTTCAAACTTGATTTCAATTTTCAAATTCATATCCAAATATTGACATTTAGCCTCAAATCAATTGGTGTAGCAAAAGCATCAAGTTCAACCCTTAAGCTCCACTCATCACTTTTATGAACCACTATGTTCAGTGCAAACTGAACATAAAATCAATCAAACTCAAAATTCAAACTCAATTTCATGATCAATTAA
>NW_021534662.1:0-300 GCF_001605985.2 Dendrobium catenatum | reverse complement strand
AACTAAACTTATTGCGTGGGCTTTGAGGCTTAAATGGACGAAATTGCGCTGAGGCGCGCCTCAAGGCGCGCCTCTTATTGCGCAATTTTAAACGTTCATGATGATTCAAATGAAGAACCCCTTAGTGATGACAGTGTTGATGACTTATGAGTTCTTATGTGATATGTCATTGCTATTTGTTTTTGGAAATTGGAATTATATGTAAATGAAATGAATTATGGGATTTAGGAAAGATAGAATTTTGAGTTGAACTATATTTCATGATGTCTTATTATTGGGATATTTTGATTTCAATTCATA
>NW_021534661.1:0-217 GCF_001605985.2 Dendrobium catenatum | reverse complement strand
CTGAGACCTTTCCAATGAGCCTAAAAATACCTAATTTTGACAAGTGTGCAGGGAGTTATAAATTTGTGAAGATCCCTTGAATTTCTGGATTTATTAATCCGGCAATTACACAGTCAGGAGCCATTACCACGCGTCGCGCGTTGATTTGCCAGGCAATGATTGGTGCTAACGGTTAACGACCGGGTTAACGACAGCCGTTGGATGGCGGATCGAACGG
>NW_021534660.1:0-1461 GCF_001605985.2 Dendrobium catenatum | reverse complement strand
TAAGGTTAAAGGGCCATTCCTAAGGGGGATTATTGTGCCTCCTATTTGGTAAACCAAATGAACTCCAAATCTGATGAAATTTGGGCCATAGGATCACCTGATCCTAAGGCCTAAACCCACCAACTTTGGGCTTAAATGGAGTATTCTAAGGTGGCTAACTAAACCACCTAAGGTGAACTCTAAGTCACCTTCAAAACATTATAGGGAGCTACCCTAAACTTGGATTGGGGCAAAATCACTTGCCCTAAATTCCTTATACTACACATCATCATCACACAAAAAATCACAAACAAAGTCTCATTGTATAGGTTGAATCCCTTTATTTGAGGGTCAGACCACATGTTCCCCTTAAACTGCAAAATTAGGAGCAAAGTTTGCCCTCTTGAACAATCTTCCTCAACAATGGGGGGATAAAATTTGCTGTAAGAGACACTACCCATAATTCGAATCTTCTCCCAAATCAGCATTCAAGGCTTTGGGGAATTATAAACTTTAAAATAACTAAGTCTTGTTCTAAAATTTATCATAAATACCTCAAACCAAAATTCAAATCTAAATCCACTGATTTAAACTTAGGACTGGAACATGGGCGCGCTATTAGAGTTCCTTTGGACGCCTTTCTCAATTAGCCTTAAGGACATGTTAATTGCCAACCTATGTCGTGTCAGGGGGATTATGAATTTTTGAAAGTTTCCCATAATTTCTGTGAATATTAATCCGGCCATTACACAGTAGCTGGTGCCTTTACACGCAGCGCATCACGAATTGCGGGGCAAATCATTGGTGCTGACGCGGATAACGTCGGAATTATCACATAGCCATCGGATGGAAGGACGGACGGCTGGATTAAATGGGCTCAGAGACGCGGGATTTAATCCAGCCATTGATCGAAATCACGCTGAGAATTTATCTTTACCTCCCGCATGCAATGCCGAGGCCGTGAAGGCTTCTCCGGCATGATCCCGGGCAATCCTGCCGACGAAATTCATGAAATTTCACAGAGAGGATCAAGGAAGAGGAAACCTTCCAATCCAACGGTGGCAATCGTTGGGGTGAAAGGTTTCCTTCAACACTTGATCGGACTAACATACTTAGGGAGCCTCGGGCTAAAAAAGGTATTATCGTAGAGACAGTCTCAACGAATGAGCTTCTCTATCAGGAAGCTTCAGGGGATGTTGGCGAATAGATGTCCTTTAGACGTAGGGACTGGAGGACGGTCAGAGGTACGAATTTGAGTGGGAGGCTATGAGCTTTCATTGGAGTTCGCTCGAATGGATTGAAGAGGCTGTCTGGGGATCTAGAGAAAGGTGCTTGGAGGTCAAAAGAGCTATGGGAGCAATTCGAAATCATCTGGGATCGAATCCAATGGTCTTGGGAGCTCCACCCTATTCAGCCGTCTTCTGTGAGCTTGGACGGCTGGGATCGAGCTGGAGGGAGCTCAGATTGATGCCAGGTGGAAGG
>NW_021534659.1:0-265 GCF_001605985.2 Dendrobium catenatum | reverse complement strand
AGGAGCAGGAGGAGGGGGAGGAAAAGCTCATTTCCCCATTGGTTCAGCCTCTTATGCAGGAATTTGAGGATGTGTTCCAACCTCCGGTGGGACTACCACCTGACAGAGAGCAAGAGCACCAGATTATCCTGAAAGAGGGAGTGTCTCCTATCAGTGTGAGGCCTTACAGATACCCTCAGGTGCAGAAAGATGAGATTGAGAAGCTGGTGGGAGAAATGCTAGGAGGGATCATTCAGCCCAGTGTGAGCCCTTTCTCTAGTCCAGT
>NW_021534658.1:0-278 GCF_001605985.2 Dendrobium catenatum | reverse complement strand
CAAAGAGGGATCACTGGTGTCGACTCAGGAGGTTTGGAACAAGATTCTATCTTTCTAACTTTTTCCACAATTTCTTGAGCCATTTGTTGAATCTTAAGTGAATCCTGCTCTGACTTATCAAATCTTTCTTGCATTTCTTTGAGCTGAGACATCATAGTTGTCAACTGGTTTTCCAAATCTTTAATGTGTTCTTTACCCCTAGCCCTTGCGGACTCATCTGAATCGAACCCAGCAACCTATAGGTCATCGTCTCTAGCAAGCCGGCGTCTACCAGGTTC
>NW_021534657.1:0-278 GCF_001605985.2 Dendrobium catenatum | reverse complement strand
TGCACACCCGGTTTACTCATAATATTAAAAGCATGAAACACATGCCGATAACCTTTAAAATTGATATGCTTGAGCATACCAGACTCATATAGCAGCTGAATTTTATCACAAACTGAACGAATAATACGAGAGGCGTTCATCTTAATACCATCATGCTTCGCTTCATTTCTATACTTCCAAAGAAACCAAATGATAATACTAACCAAACAATTCCTAACATGGCCTTTATTAGTAGAGAACTAGCATTTAAAAATATCAATAATGGAATTAAAACTGTG
>NW_021534656.1:0-255 GCF_001605985.2 Dendrobium catenatum | reverse complement strand
TCTACTTCTTCTTCGTCTAGAGTTTCTCGTCCGTGGAGGGGTCAGTAGAGGTAAGGAGTTAGCTTTTGGTTGTGGTTCTCTGCCAGCTTCAGGAGAAAGCAAAATGAGATATAGGTTCTCTACCTTGCCGGGGTGGCAAAAAGGAGGTACTTGTGAGGGCTTCTCCGCCTAGCCATAGGGGAGTGCAATACTTGGAGGGTGCCTCCAAGGATTGGACTTAGGTCGAGTTGACCGAACCACTATAAATTTCCGTGT
>NW_021534655.1:0-388 GCF_001605985.2 Dendrobium catenatum | reverse complement strand
ATCTCCTTCGTGATATAATTCAAATTTAATTTTGGTGAAATTTTTCTTCTCATAAATTAAAGAGACCAAATAGGAAGGAGATTTAAATTTCTCCACAAAACCCCTCCCCCTCTCTCCATGCCGCCGGCCCCTTACATGGGCCCCACTCCATGAATGCTCCATTAAAGCTCGTAATTGCATATAATTTGAAACCCAACTTCAAATTATTTTCCCTCCAATTCCACTCAAAATCTGAAAATAATTTCAGATTTGGAGAATGGAATATTTCTCCTTTCTCGCAACCCAATTCTATCCCAAACCCTAACCCTTTTCCCCCTACAAGCCGCCGGCCTTCCCTCTCCTCCTCCATCTCTCTCCCTCCTTTCTCTATTGGGCTCTCTCTCTCTTT
>NW_021534654.1:0-386 GCF_001605985.2 Dendrobium catenatum | reverse complement strand
TACATGTAGGTTTTGATAATATGAAATTGTGTTCAGTTTAATAAGATCATAAAAGTTTGCTCTCAATTATTACCATTTTTTACATAAATCATTAATATCAAAGAAGCTAAAATTTGCAGCATGTGAGTGAGAGTTTAATGTCTTGCCATTATATAAAAATCTAACACAGTGAAAAAGTTATGAGTGATGAGAAATTTCTTCTGGGAAAAATTCTGAAGGAAAAAAATTATGGGGCTTAGCCTACTCGTAATAATTTATTACAGAATAAGAGATACAAAAAATCCTTCCTTCCTCGCAAGTGGAAAAGAATGGATTAGATCTTGAAAGTAGTCAGGAGACAATGACGGCGATTGCTGGTGATGGTTGTTGTTGGTGACACCCAGAAA
>NW_021534653.1:0-230 GCF_001605985.2 Dendrobium catenatum | reverse complement strand
TAAACTCTCCCTGAATTGATGAATACATGAAAATAAGGAGCCATTTTGAACCAAAGAACAAATTTTTTTTTTTTAAAATTTTTTAACAAAATTTCAAAGTCAAACACAAAATCAAAATGCAAATAAAAAATAATTAAAATAAAACAAAACATACAAACACAATAATGACAAAACATACAAACACAATAATTTACATACAAACACAATAATTTCTCCCCCTTTTTGACAAC
>NW_021534652.1:0-313 GCF_001605985.2 Dendrobium catenatum | reverse complement strand
GATGAGGACATCAGATTTCGACACGTGTACCATCGCCAGAGACGCAGATCGACGGCTACGATCCAGAGCCTCTATTTCTGATTTATTTGCATTTTATTTTATGCTTGTATTTATTGTTTCCTAGTTTGCCCCTGTGGGCATTGAGTCGCTTATGTAGCCCTGAGGGCATTTGTTTCATTTCAGTTTTATTTTATTTTGGCCTACTTATATGAGGCCTCATGCATTGTAATAGTTAGTTTTTGATGAATGAAAATTTGCTCGTGTTCTCTTTGTGAGTTCATTTCTCTTAGATCTCTTAGTGAGTTCCTTGGAG
>NW_021534651.1:0-222 GCF_001605985.2 Dendrobium catenatum | reverse complement strand
TGAAATGAATATTTAACTCTCTTATATAACTATTGTATTTACCAGAAAAACCTCCATTTGATAGTATACTCAGAAATTTGTATGAAAAAATCAACAGTCAAAAACATAATTTTATACAGTCCAAATGTTCATTAGAAGGAACACAATAACATACTAAAAATCACGATGAAAACTTTGTAAAATTCAAGAAAAATATATTTTTGTTCATATTTTTTATAAACT
>NW_021534650.1:0-237 GCF_001605985.2 Dendrobium catenatum | reverse complement strand
GTTCAAGTTCTGTGCATTATTGTTCAGTACAGATCTTATACGTTGTTGCCCAAGAAGGTCTTCAAATTGTTTAAGACTTTGTACATTTTAGTAAAAATTTTGGCAGCACCCCGGCATATCCCCCGTTTGGGGGAAAATAGGGGAGCTGGGCCTTACCACCACGCAACTCGAGCATGTATGGTAGGTGTCCTTAGACACCACGGCCGTATAAATTTCATCCCACCACGCTGCAAGAGC
>NW_021534649.1:0-323 GCF_001605985.2 Dendrobium catenatum | reverse complement strand
GTTTTTCCAAAAAACTCAAAAAAACTCGGTACACCTCGGTATAGCGGGATTTTGCCTACAACCGAATGTTCCTCTGCATCCTTACACCAGACCAAATAAAAGTTCCTCTCTCTCTGCAATTTTGCAACCTTCACATCACAGGTGGCATGATTCAGCATTGTAACGTGTCGTGATTAAACCATGCCACGTTGCATGCGTAATTAAGCCTCACACGTGGCGGCCACTAGTCTACTAATGATCTTAATTATCTGTTCAATCGAAAATAATATCATGCTTCAATTACCGGCAAAATAAAAATAATTAATTGACTATTTAATTTTTTT
>NW_021534648.1:0-252 GCF_001605985.2 Dendrobium catenatum | reverse complement strand
TTCGTTAATGTGGCGGTCAGAATTTGTTTGGGATTTAGTATTTTTCTAAGAAAAAGTTGGATTTAATGTATAAACAATTAACATTAGAAAACTTTAAAATATATTTAAGGATTTTGAGTCTATTTTGATTGTTTTTTTAGGATTTGTCTAATAAATTTTTTTCCAAATTTATTGTCATTACCAAATTAATGTTGGTAGTTGATATTAATTAATTAAAAAAAGAATAAACTAAATAATTTAATATTAATTCTG
>NW_021534647.1:0-846 GCF_001605985.2 Dendrobium catenatum | reverse complement strand
GGATGCCGAATATTGAGATGTCTTCCAAGATTGCCTACGTGCACGACAAGTCAGCAAACAAAACCATTATTTCAAAATCCGGAGGCACAATTTTCAAAATAATCACTTACAAAACTTGTTGATGTCAAATGTTGAATCAAATGTTAATCAAAAGAAGAGACAAAGATCGACGGTCAAGATCCCTCAAGATCCCTCCATATTTTATCTTAGTATATTAAAAGTTGAATATTATGTTAATCAAGAATATGATGCTACGATTAAGCAAAGCAAAAAATAGTTAGGATTGTGATGCGGACATCTGACGGTAAACGTTAATCAAAAGAAGAGACAAAGATCGACGGTCAAGATCCCTCCATATTTTATCTTAGTATATTAAATTGTATTTTTTATTTAATTATATATTTTTCATTTTTACCCTTACTTAAGGGTCTTGTTTTATGTAACTAAGGGGCAAAGTTGTCTTTTAGTTTTTTTTTTAAAGGCCTCTATATAAAAGCCCTTGCTCTTGTATTAGACAATGATGAAATATTAAATCTTTAACTCTTATTACCCCCTCCGTTCTATATCAGATTGGCTAATCATGATAATGATTTCTTAATGGTAGATTAATCTCCAAATAAAAATGAGATGCAAATCACTATTAGAAATTAGAGATATTTATGCACATAACACCAAAATCATTCTTATTTATAAAAGTATCATTCAAGTCATTTTTTGAACTGTCAAATATATGTATATGCGGTTTCATGATTAAACCATTGTGAATTTGATAAAAGCAAAATGTATAGGTTATAGTTTTGTTGTGAATTTTAATATATGGGTTTAAATTTGAAAATTAGATATTTG
>NW_021534646.1:0-304 GCF_001605985.2 Dendrobium catenatum | reverse complement strand
TGTTATCTTTTGACTTGTAAGAGATTGTACCACCCTCATCAACAAGTACATGTCAATCAAGCAAGATTTTTTTTTTAATGGAATGCTATGCAAGTTCAGTGGCGTGAAAAGTTGCATTCATCACTAATTTCTAAGTGACTCATTAAAGTTTAAGTTCTTATAATCATGTTGAATGAAAGTCTTGTTCGAGTTTGAGTTTTAATTTGAGTCCAATATCATTTGATCGAATTTGAATTTTAATTTGATTCTATGTTCGAATCGAATTTGAATTTTAATTTGATTTTATATTCGAATTAAATTCAAA
>NW_021534645.1:0-227 GCF_001605985.2 Dendrobium catenatum | reverse complement strand
TATTGGCGTTGACCAAATAATGATCAAACGAGATCTTCCAAATCAAATAGAGTATGATTTGCAAGAGAGAGAGATCTACGAAAGCCTAAACTTGAATTTAGGCAAGATCTACAGAGGTAAGGAGATTTCTATATATCACCTTAAGGAAAGAGTTTTAGATTGCTCTTGGAAGAGTGTTTAGAAGCATTTTGGCAACTTCTAAAGAGGTCTCTAAAGACATTTGATAT
>NW_021534644.1:0-638 GCF_001605985.2 Dendrobium catenatum | reverse complement strand
TCATACTGTAAAAAACAATACCAGTATGTAAAGGCATAACACCGACAACCACCTCAAGAAGCCAATATCCGGCCTCCGCAATGCCAAAGACAGCCGAACTGATAATCGTTAACACTCTATTCTCATTAATGAGATGAAATCCAAAAAACTTCAAACCCTTCAAATCTTTATCCAATAAGATTTGATCTTCAAGGAGAAAAGACCAAATCACCAATCTGTCATAAAAAATATAACCAAAAAACTTCCTCAGCCTGATCAATCCACGGGCAGTCCTTTTTGATGTTCCAGCCAAAGTAGACAAAGCAAAAGCAACTGCTCCAAATTCATTAGGCCAATTTATGGAATCAAGAAAATCCATAAACTCATGCAATCCCGAGCTCCAGTTGACATTCTTAAACATAAAATTTTTCCCCAGCAATGCCTCTAGGACAATCCAAAAAAAAAAATAGAACAAGCAATCACATACAGGATTGCTTTAGAACTTCCACCAAAAACTTTCAAGAACTCAAACGCCCAAATCGACTTGATCAAGATCCTCATCGTTTCAGCAAAACTTGACAAAAAGCCAAAAACAATTCGTCTCAGAAATTGTGCTACCAAGAACAAGTTCAAATCAATCACCTTCACAAAAACAAGCA
>NW_021534643.1:0-315 GCF_001605985.2 Dendrobium catenatum | reverse complement strand
AGATCTTTATAATTCTTGGATTTATACTAATGAAAAATAAGTGCAATTTGAACAATGAATTGAAAAGACGAATCCAAATTCTAGAAAAAAAAATGAGGGAGAAATTTTTGAAGAATCAACTACAAAATTTCGAGGTAAATTTATTCTGCTAAAATATTTTATTTAATTTGATATTTTGTTAGTCGATTATGTAAATTAGATATTAATTGTAAAGTTCAGACATCTGTGAAAATATAATAAAATGATATTCTGATTTTGTAGATTGCTTTAAATTTGTATAAATTTTGTTGATGTTGAGGAGATTTGGGATATATG
>NW_021534642.1:0-279 GCF_001605985.2 Dendrobium catenatum | reverse complement strand
TATATACGTGACGTCTAGGGATGCTGCGCGGGTTGACGAGTGAATTCAGGCTCGAACTCGATCCTCTTATACGGATTAATAGGAGTCGACAAGGTTCGAACCAACAAATAAATATGTGGTCGTGGCGACCAGAATATTTATTTTAATATATTCATATTAGGCCTTCAATGTCTAAAATAAAAAAGAATTCACTTTCAAAGGGCATAAGGCCTTCAATGTCTAAAATAAAAAAGAATTCACTTTCAAAGGGCATAAAGCCTACAAAACCCGATCCTCTGT
>NW_021534641.1:0-618 GCF_001605985.2 Dendrobium catenatum | reverse complement strand
ACAAAATGAAATATAGTCTTATAATATAGGCTATTACATACTTACATTATTACAACTTACAAGTAAACTCTATACAGTAAAATACAAGTTACATTGTTACAACTTACAAGAATATAAGTTACAGAAAAATATTATAAAAATAGAAATACAATTTAACTAAAAGTGTCAAGTTGGCGAGCTCATTTTTGTCTTTCACTCTTACATAATTTAACCTGCAAGGCTGCAAACGAAAAAACAAATAAAAGCAACAATTTGTTGACTACTAGCAGTCTAGCATCGAAAGCCATAGGCTCAGGGTGAACCTAGCAAAGAAACATCACCTGCAACAAGAACAGAAAATGTGTCATCCAAAATTACAAATTGGTAATTTTCTATTCAATTAAATAGTATCTGCTCAAACCAATGTAAATTACTTTTAATCTTTTACTAATTTATAACTCGGTTGCATCTAATTGTGTATAACTTCACCAAGTTCTTCATCATCGCCTTATAAACCTCAATAACAGGCAGCAGTAGACAGAATATTGAAAACCTTAAAATCCAACATATATCAGCACTTCAGCAGCTGCAGGCTGCAGCTCAGAGCCTCAGACTCAATACACAATAGTCAATACCATA
>NW_021534640.1:0-233 GCF_001605985.2 Dendrobium catenatum | reverse complement strand
CTTTGAGGCAAATGAAGCAGCCATGGAATTTGAGCAGACCATGGAACGGGTGCTGCAGGTGGCCAATGCGGAAGCTGCGGCTGCTGCCCGGAGGGGCGCGGCGTTGGGTGCGTTGGATTCGCAGACCCTGGTGAAGGAAGACGGGGGTATGGCATTGATGGAAGATATGGACCAAGGCATGGAGGATTGCCCAAAGAATTTCTCCGATCAGGCCCCGTCGAGCGGTGGGGACA
>NW_021534639.1:0-448 GCF_001605985.2 Dendrobium catenatum | reverse complement strand
ATAAACTCTCCATGATGATCTGATGTCCCCATCACCGTTGACCTCTACTCACCGACCGGCTCCAAATACCCCACTCAAACATGATTTCACAACCGCCCACTCACCCACTCTACGGCTCTAAAACCCCAAAGAAACCGCTCGCTTGATGCTCCTGATTCGAACTCATGCATGTAAGAAAGCCTCGCTTGCCTCTCTTCTATGCGTTCACATGGACCTGCACATGAAGCCCAGCCGTCGATCCCTCTCTTCCAACCTCACTATGATGCACACAGAGATCTCAGCTGCCCATTCCATCTTCTACCATGCACACTCCTACCTGAAGCTAGCATCGCCCGACCCATATCGTAGCCTTTTTCCTGATCATGTGCTTGACTTTCCAACCCGATCCTGCACTTAGTTTCTAACTTGATTCAACTTCGGGATTCTCAACTTGATCTCGCTAGCTCGT
>NW_021534638.1:0-319 GCF_001605985.2 Dendrobium catenatum | reverse complement strand
AGGAATATCTTGAACACCAATGTTCTCCCAAATAAACGAACTCTTTAAAGACAAATTAGCACATATATCCGCTAATTTGTTACAAAATCTTTTACTAAAAGAAAATATAACATGATTGAAGTCAACAAGGAATGAGAAGTTGTCTTCAATACGTTTACTAACCTTCCAATTCTTCATAGCCGATTTGAAGAAGATTGATAATGTTGAAATTATCTCCTTCAATAATTATTCCTTGAGCTTTAAACATCCAATCACGAAATATATACTTCAAGTGAAGAATTTCCATCAATTCAATTTGAGCAATATCCCAATGCATAAT
>NW_021534637.1:0-270 GCF_001605985.2 Dendrobium catenatum | reverse complement strand
TAAGGATAATCCTATAAGTTGTATCGGCTTTGGAACTATTAGTTCATTCGATGATGATGAGTATTGCCTAATGATAACTTACCATCTTGAATCGCCAAATGTCCCTGCGGATCCTTTCTGTCCTCTTGATGGGCTCTGTTTGGAGACTTTAAATGATCCTGATGATCTTCAAGTTTGGAATGCACCCCCTGAATTAGAAGAAGGAATCAAATCGACAGTCGATGAATTAAAATAAATTAACCTGGGAACCGATGACGATCCCCGTCCAAT
>NW_021534636.1:0-257 GCF_001605985.2 Dendrobium catenatum | reverse complement strand
TATCTTAGGAGATTAGGATTCAAGACTTTGTAAGTTCTGGCGACTTGATTAATAACCAGTTGGGAATCTCCAAAGATCTTAATCTCTTTAATTTCCATTAGAATTGCAAGTTCCAGACCGGTTATCAGAGCTTCGTATTCGGCTTCGTTGTTTGTACAGGGCTCTGATAAATGATAAGAAAAGTGCATCATTCCTTTTTCTGGTGTTATAAAAATTAAATCGACTCCAGCCTTTCCGGGAATGGCAGATTGTTGGGT
>NW_021534635.1:0-328 GCF_001605985.2 Dendrobium catenatum | reverse complement strand
GCTCTACTTGAGCTAAAGTCTTAAAAGGCACGATTCTATTTGCCTTGGAAATCTTCTTTCTAAGTCTCCTCAAGTAATTCTTCTTTAGATTCTTAGTGGAGAAGTTAAGTCCAGAGCTAGATCCTTCCTCAAAAACAGACTTGACTTCAGTGGGAGGCTCAACAACTGGCTCAGATTGTTTCTGTTCATCAGTAATCACTGGCAAGGTGGGTGCAGATCCCACAATCCACTCAACCACTGAAGGAACTTCCTTACTGGCATCCAAGCTAACAATCTGGTGTCCATCCAAAAAAAGCTCAAGGGTGCTAAATCCCATTCCAAAGATGAT
>NW_021534634.1:0-322 GCF_001605985.2 Dendrobium catenatum | reverse complement strand
TGGCATTATAACCTCATTATGTAGTTTTTATTCATTTTAGGTCTGATAAGGGGTCAAGATCATCAGGAGTGAGGCTTATCTGTATTTTAAGTTTTGTGACTTTGGGCAACCAAGTCATTAATAAGAGTACACATTTTAGATATCTTAGATATATTATTCAAAGTGATGGTGAAATAGATGGGGATATTATTAGCAGAATTCAAGTTCTATGGTTGAAGTGGAGGAATGCATCGGGCTTGTTGTGTGAAACAAATGTACCCCTCAAACTCAAGAGAAAATTATATAAGATGGTGGTGAGGCCTGCAATGCTTTTATGGTGCTG
>NW_021534633.1:0-244 GCF_001605985.2 Dendrobium catenatum | reverse complement strand
GTTTACTAGTCCTAAGATTCTTATTGGACTGAAAAGATGACTTCACCTGCTTTCCTTATGTACATGCATCACAAAGGTGGTCCTTAGTAAAGTCTAGTTTTGGTATACCTCTTACTAAATTCTTTTGGGTAATCCTCCTAAGGTTTTTCATACTAGAATGACAAAGTCTCCTATGTCAAATCCATGACTCATTAGAAACAGTTTTCTAACAAAAAGCAGTAGGAGTCTGAATGCAATTTAAATC
>NW_021534632.1:0-303 GCF_001605985.2 Dendrobium catenatum | reverse complement strand
ATACAAGCTTTCCTTTGAGTTTTCTCTCATATTTTCCTGGACAAGTGCTGTTTTTCTGCTGTAAACAGCAGATTTCTGCTATTTTCCTGCTGTGGACAGCCATTGGGCTGCTTTTTCTTCGCTGATTTGATTAGGTTACTTGCGAACTCAAGTATTTCCTATCATATATCAAAGATAAACTATAAGAATGCTAGTGGTATAAAACTCAACTTAAGCAATTGCCTTTTTAGGTTTAGACACAACTAGCAAATGGGAGGGAGGGATACACACACACACATACATGTATATATATATATATATATA
>NW_021534631.1:0-1801 GCF_001605985.2 Dendrobium catenatum | reverse complement strand
CTCATAACTGCTTAAACTTGCTGCTTAACAAATTCTTAAATTGTATTTTGATTATTGCTATATTTTTTGTTTTTGTGATAGTTTTTGGTTAGTTGTGCTAGTCGTTTTTACTTTTGTTTTATTTATGATGATTTTTCTTGTTCTTAAACTTTGGAGATTTATGACCAATGATTAGTATTTCTAAATCGGTTAAAGGGAGAAAACATCGTTGATGGTTTTCCTCCATCTAATCTCTTTTGGTGATAAAATTTTCTTTTCTAAAACAAAAAATCTATCTCATTTTAACAAATGGTTTTTGAAATTAAGATATTTTTCTTGTTACAATAGTCTATCTTATATATATGATCTAAAGTTCTTATATATCTTTCAAGTTAATTGAAATCTTGCCGTTGCGCTTATCATATGATTTTGATTTTCATTTTGTGGCTTGTTCTTCTCTATGTTAGAAAGAGAGCCCCTTTCTCTATTATCTAGAAGATATAATCACAACTAAGAACATTTTTAAAGGGTTTGTTAAAGAGTTTTTAGCTTGCAAAAATTAAAAAGGGAAGAGGCCAATGACGCCAAATTGAAAAAAAAACTATATACACAAAAGTGTATCAAAAATCAAAAAGATGCTCAAAGAGCCAATCAAAGTGACAAGAGGCATAAAATGAGCCCACTAAATGCAAGTTATCCTCTCTTTTCAAAACTTAGAAAGACTCATGGGTTATTTGATATTTTCAAAGGCTTGATTTCAAATTCCACGATAGGGACAAATTACTTTAATATACTATTTTATAAGATATTTTATTTGTAACCAAGTTTTGAATGGATCTTCTTCTTATCCATTTTATTCTGAGTTAGACCTCTTTTTTCAAAAGATAATTTTTATCCTGAAAGAAGTCCGAGCTAGGGTAAACATGATCGAATTTTCTACCGTTTTCAGATTGTGACATTATTAACTCATTGATCTTTCAAATCTTTAAAATTTAATTATTTGGGTAATTTTTTATATGCTTGCTTTGCTAAAAAAAAACAAAAAATAAAAACATCTTTTTCTTTCCTTGTTTTTTATCTATTTTTGTTGTTTTTAGTTTGTATTTTTGTTTGTTTGGGCTTTCTCTGATCATCTTCATTTAAACCTTGATTTTCAACTTTTTGTTACATCGTCCTGGCCGATATTTATATCATCCTGGACGATATAACAAATTCTCTTCAAAATTTCATATGTTGAACTTTTCTATGCTTTCTGTAACTCATTGTCCCGGACGATCCTACATCGTCCTGGACGATATGATCAAACTCCGTTACAATCATTTTTGATCGTCTTGGCCGATACATATTTTGTCCTAGCCGATGAAATTATGATAATCGTCCTGGCCGATACACTAGATCATCCTGGACGATCTACGTGTCAGTACGTTTAAAATCCTTAAAATCAGCCCCGGATGATCCATTTTTGGACAATCGTCCTGGCCGATCCACTGTTCGTCCTGGACGATACACGTTGCATAAATTTAAAACATCTTAAATTCGACTGGTATGATCAATTATTGATCATCATCCTGGACGATACACCTAATCAGCCCGGACAATCTGCTTTTTCAACGGTCGTCTGGCTTGACTCCTCGGGATGATCGCCTGTGTCTAATCATTTCGTCCGATATCGGATCGGCCCGGCCGATCGGACCGCCTTTTTTACCAATCGGCCTATACATAATAATTGTACCATATCGTCTTGGACGATTGTTGACCTCATTTTTATATGAGGTCACTAAGGCTCTTCCAAACTTTAGATCAATTCTAGACCTTAGGGCCT
>NW_021534630.1:0-309 GCF_001605985.2 Dendrobium catenatum | reverse complement strand
TAATGTCCGATGATGATATTATTAAACTTGCATCCCCTTTTCAGTTTACTCTTGTTGGCAAATTTACCGTTCGTAGACCCAACCTAGATGTGATTCGTAATTTTTTTTGGTAAACTGAAACTTTCTGGTAACTTTTCTATAGGATTAATTACTTGATCCAAGGCATGTTTCTATCCAGTTATCCAACGATTTGGATTACAGTAGGGTTTTTGCTATGAGGTCTTACTATATTATGAATTGTCAAACTTAATTACAGTAGGATTGCTGATATTAATATTGATATTTGGCCTTACTTGCATTTTGTGACAA
>NW_021534629.1:0-335 GCF_001605985.2 Dendrobium catenatum | reverse complement strand
GTGGGGGTACTTTGAAAGTATTTGTAGACGCCTTCTATCCGCTTGCATAGAAGTTGCGGATCCGGTGGCGTGGCATAGCAACTTCTGAATAGAATTATTCGCTGCTTCGTACAGGTAGACTGTCGTGCACTATTTGTTGATTTCTGTAGGTGGATCGTAGTGCACTAACTAATCTCCTGCCTTGGATCGTATGAGCTTGCACTTGTCGTAGTCTTCATGCATTTTGTTGTGGTCTTTGATCTTTTCAGTACATCTTCTACTGCTGCATGTAGATAGGTAGATGTCTTCCTTCTCAGACTGAAATTGACTTCAGGATACTGCATTTACTGAAATTT
>NW_021534628.1:0-389 GCF_001605985.2 Dendrobium catenatum | reverse complement strand
TAATATTTAAATTTATAATAATTTACATATACTATATAACATGAAAGTATTATATTAATGATTCTTGTTATCCGATGCAACGGAGATTTCTGAAGTCATTTCAAGATACCAAATATCATTTATTTGATTTTCAAAGAGGAAGACAATTTGTACGGGGGGAGGCAAGAAACTTTTAACAAGCGGCACTCTTCATTAAGAGGCATAATTGAGAGATCATTTAATGTTTGGAAGAAGAAGTGTGTCATACTACAAGATATGCCTGCATATTCATTCAAAAAATAAATTAAAAGGGTGATAGCAATAATGACATTGCATAATTACATACGTCAACATCCACTCGAGAAGAGCCATAATTCAATATATGTGATGCAGACAGAGAATATACTAGA
>NW_021534627.1:0-2509 GCF_001605985.2 Dendrobium catenatum | reverse complement strand
AAATCAGAGAGGAACAGTAAGGGAACGAGGTCTCACAGCTGCTACATCTAACACTTTGTTGAATCTACCTAGCTGGTCCTTAAACCGTTGCGGAATGTTGTTACAGTGCATAACAACTGCAGCGAGCGTGCAACGGTTTTAAAATCGCTGCAAAGAAATTAATGACATTTATAACAGCCGGGATAATTCAAAAATAATACTACAATAGCCTTATTTTTTTTTGCAGTGTTATAACGGTAAAGAGTTTATCTTCTTAATATTTACAAAAATCTGACACACACATATGAGATAATTTGAGAGCAACTCATAAGAGACATGAAATATTTTACGTAGAAAAAGAGGAAGCGGAAAAATAGCATGGCCTGAACCGATTTCATCTGTTTGAGTTATAAGTTATAAATGATGTCAACAATCTAGCCAATTAAAGAAGACATTTAAATGATAACACAAAGTGCAAAGTCCAAGGTTTCATTTCGGACCGCTTTCTAACTGCTTCCTAAAACAATTTTTTAATATAAAAATTAAAATTTTTTGTACTAAAAATTTACTTTAAGAAGAAATAAAAAAACTGTCCCAAACGAAGCCTAAGTCATCCCCAAGTGGGCTCTGATCGTGAACTCTCACCCTCACATGCCATTGGTCAAATCGACACCATCGTGGAAAGAGCTCTAGCCCCTTCTTGCCACGATCATCCTTCTACCATCACTGTCACAAACAAGGATGTTGACTGGCAATGACTACACTCGATTTGATTTCAAGATCAAATATGATTCAAATTAGAATTCGTTTAAACTAAATTCATTATTGATGCATGTTGAAGTTCCTCGAATTTGGCTCGATCCTTGTTTGTTTATGTCCTTGACCATCGTACGCTTTTCAGATATGTCTGGGGTCCAAGGGAGCAGCGCCCCCTGGCGAGGTTGGAATTCCGCTTGTTTTTTTGGTGCCCTATTTTTGCCTTATAAATATGTTGTATGCTTAAGGTTTGTAAGGTTTTTTGTACTCCATCTCTTCTCTATAGTGAAATCGTTCTTCCTTCTCCCTTGTGATTTTCTCCAAATTTGAATTTTTCATGTAAATCTCGTGTTCTTTTGTTTTTTGCATATCGTGATTTATTATTTCTCTGTGTTTTGGTTCATCATTACCTAACAATACGCTTCAATCAACAATCCACATGCAATATGGAGTAATTAGTTCAAAACAAAATTTCAGTTATATTTCCCATTTAAAAAAAATAATTATATTTCAAAAATTTTACTATTATAAGGCACAAACTCAATTTTCCCTTCCCAAAACTATTGAAGCCTCAACAAAGAGACTGAAGAATTCGTTGAGTCGTGATCTGCACCTTTGCTTCATTTTCACTTTAACTTACCTGCACCTATGCTCTGTTTTAAGTGTCTTGGAAGAAGAATTCAGTTAATTCAAACCACATAAGTCAGCTCACCTTGATCTATTGGGTTGGGTGATTTGGCTATCAACCAAGAGGTATTGAGTTCGAATCTTACGTTTGTAACATGTGTGTAAATTTGTCTTAATTGACCTAAATGTCCCAAAAATAAATAAAAAACCACCGAAATATCACAAATTGAGAAAGCCATAATAATGTAGCTTAAGCTATGCAAGAAAAATGATATTAACAGTGTTGCGGGCTAGAATGTACGCAGCGATAGAGTTAAAAACCTACATATTAGCGTTGCACATATATCCAACTCACACACAGAGAACACAAAATTTTTTACATGAAAAACCCTGGAAAAGGGAAAACCACGGGGCCTGACCAAGTCTGAAATGATTTCACTAGTGTTTGGGATAGATTACAATAGACTGACTCGTCCTTAAAGGCGATCAGATTACAAATGTCAACCGTATGGTTGAAATCTAGTAATAAATGTGGGTAAAAGCATGTCACGTTTGTAAACCGTTTGGTAACCCAAATTGTGGTTTGAACCTACCAACAGTGCTTCATACACTTGATTCGGACCCATTTGAGCTCGGATTGAGTCGAATTTGGTGTCGTTGGGTTTGTATTTTCGAGACGTTCAGTTTGATTATAAGTTTGTTGAAATCGAAATTTGTACTGTCCAAATTTTAATTTTGGAAGTTTCCAACTTGATTTTGCATCGAGATTCGTGCACGTTCAATATAATTTTTTGATGATGTATCAAATAGGAAAGTTAGCAAGATAACATGCAATGCCACTTTAACAACCTAACTTCCTTCAGTGGAGGGCAAGTAATAATCAAGTAAGAAAATGAATGAGCTTGTAAGAGTCCTTTACTATCAACATCTATAAAAAGGGCTTTTTATTGTCTCCTAAATCAAATAAGCTCCTACTCATTGTAAGTGTGATGCTATCAATATGCAGGTCAATAAAATCAAATCAATCAATGGTCAATGAGTCTATGCAAGGCAGAAATCCAGAGTCAATGAAATCAAGTATATACAGCGGAAATCAGATCAGCAGTAAAGACATCGATAAATCAATACGTCTCGGCAATCAATTCAA
>NW_021534626.1:0-395 GCF_001605985.2 Dendrobium catenatum | reverse complement strand
TTTAATCTTGAAAATCTTGCATATATCAGATTTTGGATATTGTCCTAGCAAACATATCAAGCTACAAAGGACATGTAACTGCAATATGTTATTATGACAAGCAGAAAGTTTTGATTTAAAGGTTTGAGCTTTTGGACCCTGTCCTACCACACATATTAAGCTATAAAAATATATAACTATAATATGTTAGTTTAGATAAGGAGAAAACTTTGATTTGATTTAAAAGCTCAAATTTTCTTAGGATTTGTCTAATCACATATCAAGTTATAAAAATATATAACTGCAATATGTTGGTTAGGACACAGAGAAGTTTAAACTTTTGAAGACTTAAAAAAAAATTTTGGACCCAATCCAAATAATACATTAAGTTACTAAAAGAAGTAACTATACATATT
>NW_021534625.1:0-237 GCF_001605985.2 Dendrobium catenatum | reverse complement strand
ATTATCGTCCGTGGCGACTGGTCCTCTGGAAAAATTTTGTCCCGACGAAATCAAAAATCATCCAGGACAATCAGAACTCTGGAAAAGTTTCGTCCAGACGAAAATAAATTATCATCCGTGGTGACTGGTCCTATAGAAAAATTTCGTGCCGACGAAATCAAAAATCGTCCAGGACGATCAGAACTCTGGAAAAGTTTTGTTCATATGAAAATAAATTATCGTCTGTGGCGATTGGTC
>NW_021534624.1:0-205 GCF_001605985.2 Dendrobium catenatum | reverse complement strand
TATTCCTCCCAAAATCCGACAACCGACACCATGCCTTTCTGTCCCCATTAAAGGATAGTGCCATCTTTTAAGCCTCTATTTAATCTATTATAAGCCCCCACCAAAACTCTGCATATCTTCCATCACTTACCCTAAGTCTTGCTGCAGACGTCAGCCCAAAATTGTCAGATCACAGCCCTTCGAACTAGCAGAAACCCCATTGCCC
>NW_021534623.1:0-313 GCF_001605985.2 Dendrobium catenatum | reverse complement strand
GTTTTATTAGCCTTTGCCTATTTTAAAGGATTTTAATTGTTTCAAATGGATGTAAAAATTGCCTTTTTAAATGGGGTGATTTAAGAGGATGTTTATGTTGAACAACCTCCAGGTTTTAAAATTTCAAAATTTCCAAATCATGTTTTAAATAGGAAAATGTATTATATTGATTGAAATAGGCACCTAGAGCATGGTATGATAGGTTGAGAACTTTCCTACTTGAGAGATCCTTTAGAAAAGGAAGTGTGGATATAACTCTCTTTTTGAAGAAATTGAGAGATGACATACTCATTGTACAAATTTATGTTGATGA
>NW_021534622.1:0-203 GCF_001605985.2 Dendrobium catenatum | reverse complement strand
ATAAGAGAGAATAGAGAAGAAGAGGGCATTCGGGTTTGCCTAGGCTTACGCCTCCTCCTGGTGTGCGCGAAAAAAGAACAAAAAAAAAAACAAAGCCGCGAGAGAGAGTGAGGGCCGGTCGTTTCAACGACTCCAAGCGACCCGAAAGGCATGAATTAAATGCTCGTTAATGCGCCCAAATTTTTATTTTTTTTTTTAAATCA
>NW_021534621.1:0-241 GCF_001605985.2 Dendrobium catenatum | reverse complement strand
TTTGGGTGCTTTGAAAAATATTATATTCGTCTCTTAAAATGATATAATATTTTTCTTGTTACACTTGAATAAAAGAATGAATAATTTTTTTTTTAAAACAATTCTATTTCTTTACTTAAACATATTCTATAGGATTTCATGTTCATCTTTCTAGATAATATGTTATTCTATGAACTGTGTTTAATCATAGAAATATCATTTGGTAAAACCCTATTTTGATATTGAATCCATTGTAGAATAT
>NW_021534620.1:0-374 GCF_001605985.2 Dendrobium catenatum | reverse complement strand
TGGGCCACTTTAGGCCAAAACATTAAATTACTGAAAGAATAAATATAAAGACCCGGCATTTAAACCAGGAGAAACAAATTAAATGATTAATTTTCTATGCGATGTAATGTGAGGAAAACGACATTGCATTCTATATTTCACATCAATAAACACACAAATTATAGCTATGGAAAAAGAAAAATAATATTAGGTAGTTCTCAATAAATTATAACAAAAAATTCAGATAAATCGAATAAAAAAATTAGTAGTTCTTTTCTCTCTCCTTTCTCTATCTAATAATATATTAAAAAAAAAATCTTATTCACAACACCTATCAAATATTTACTCGAGAAAAAGGCTAGATATACAAAACTCTTTACGTTATTATATTAATT
>NW_021534619.1:0-252 GCF_001605985.2 Dendrobium catenatum | reverse complement strand
CTTTCTTACATGTTTACAAATCATTTTGAATCCTCAAGTTGGTTCCTTTTAAGGCATCATTATCAATCCTCAAATTTTTCTCAATTTCTTTAGATTTTTTAAGATCGGAATTAAGAGATGTGTGTGAATCTTTCAATGCATTATGTTCATCAATTAATTTCAAATATTTCTTGTTTATGTCATCAAATTCATCAAGAAGAGTCATGTGATTTGAGTTAATCGTTGCATGATCTTTGAGAATAACTTCATGCT
>NW_021534618.1:0-235 GCF_001605985.2 Dendrobium catenatum | reverse complement strand
CCCCGTCTAGTTCGCGGCAAGCCCATCACAAAGTCAAGGCTGAGATCCTCCCAAATTGACTCCGGCACTGGCAATGGTAAGTACAATCCCGTATTCTGTCCGCCCCCCTTGTACTGCTGACATACTGAGCAGCGTTCTACAAACTTGGCTACATCTCTACGCAAATGTGGCCAGAAAAATTTGGATTGTACTTGATTTAAGGTGTTGTCTCTTCCCGCATGAGCTGCCAATCCCC
>NW_021534617.1:0-230 GCF_001605985.2 Dendrobium catenatum | reverse complement strand
ACGAGATCCAGCTCTTGGTGTCTTCATGAGAGTTGTATAGGATCACTGCAGCTTTCCAAAGAGCCCGAGAACACAAATATTTGACGGTTGGATCGTAAGTTATTTGAGTTTTTAGTTTAAATTTCAATTTCAAACTGTAGCAAATATACAATGCATGGAACCTCCAAACTTCAGGCATTATTAGATCATGTTTCCCTCTAGCTACAGTTCAAATTTCATGCAATTTCGTT
>NW_021534616.1:0-232 GCF_001605985.2 Dendrobium catenatum | reverse complement strand
CACACACACACTTGAGAGAGTTAGAATTTCTATTTTTACTCAAATCGGCCAGGACGATATTTTACATCGTCCTGGATGATCGAGCATAAAACAGAAAGTTTAATCAGGGATTCTTAATTAAGGCAGCCGTCATTAGCCAATTGGCATGGACAATACTGATGTCGGCCAGGACGATAAGCTCAAAATAGAAAGAAATTACCGCCATAAATAATTAAGGTTTTTTTTTTTTGTA
>NW_021534615.1:0-218 GCF_001605985.2 Dendrobium catenatum | reverse complement strand
TGTAGTAAGTTGTGTGGCTTGGATATGTTCTATATTGGGTAGTATGTTAAAGTTGTCTAGTGTTTTGAGTTATTGATAGGCTTGAGGATTTTTTTTATTTGAGTTTAAGTTTAATATATTAATATTAATTTTAAAATATATTTTAAGTGTCGAGTGATTACTACCTTTATTTACATAAAGCCCGTGAAGTTTATTTCACCATTATTGGGTTTAAGTTA
>NW_021534614.1:0-214 GCF_001605985.2 Dendrobium catenatum | reverse complement strand
TATATGATCTTTTGGGATATGAATAGAATTGTACATTAATGTTTTAAATTATAGAATTTTTTTAGACTGTTTGGTATTGATTGAAGACTATAGATAGCTCTGATAAATGATTGATGATTTTAATGGATTGACTCAAATTCTTTCCAAGTTAGATCATGGGGTGTTACAGAATGAGGACCTATTTATAGTTTTTTGAGAGTGGCATGACTTGTAA
>NW_021534613.1:0-207 GCF_001605985.2 Dendrobium catenatum | reverse complement strand
CACCGGTGAGGCAGAGAACCCAACTACTTTTGCTTCCTCTTGAAGCATGTAGAGAACCTTGATCAATTACTGAAGTGAACCTCTCTCAAACCTCCATGAATAAGGGATGATGATCGGAGAAGATAACTTGGATCCATGATTGGAGCAACCTTTGTAAAACCCTCACAAATTCCCCCTAAGATCCCCTCTCTCTCTCTCTCTCTCTCT
>NW_021534612.1:0-244 GCF_001605985.2 Dendrobium catenatum | reverse complement strand
TTATTTAATATCATCCCTTTTAGTTTTTGGAAAATACATATGACTACTTTTCTTCAATCGCTTGACAATCACATGTAGATTTTAGTATAGGAAGGATATACTAGGCCAATTAAACTTGTAGATAGCATTAGAACTGAAACACTGTTTATTGACTGGACTGTAGAAGAATGAGACAAAGCTAAGTAAAATGCTAAATGTTTGAATAATTTTTTTTGCACATTTAAATATGAAGGCTTCATGCGTG
>NW_021534611.1:0-230 GCF_001605985.2 Dendrobium catenatum | reverse complement strand
AATCACCCCCCTCATTTTGTATGGTTCTCACCATGGCTTTGGATAGCCCTGCATCTCCCCTGATCACCACTCTCCTTCTCTACCCCATCACTTCCATCGACATTGCTCCCTAGTTGACCTTGGTGTCTATCGAAGTCTGCAGTCATTTTATCTCCAGGATGATATCAGTGCTTCCTAACTCCAATGGAAGTAAGTCCTCCCTCACTTGGACCCCCTATAAGGTTAGAACC
>NW_021534610.1:0-374 GCF_001605985.2 Dendrobium catenatum | reverse complement strand
CTTCACAGTAGGCAACCGAATACCCTACTGAGTAGAAATTCATTATTTCAGAATATAATCAAATTACCATATATTATTCACAATATTATTTTGAAGTTTTAATTATATTATAATATAATTTTTCAAAGTCAGTATATTTTTTAATCAATTAAAATAATGAAATCTCAAAATTCCCCATGTAAAATTTTTAGAAAAATACCTAAATATTTAGAATCAATGTCTCTATAAAAAGTTATGATGTAAATGGTTTGCAAGTGTGAAATTATTCTCATTTGCTTACTACAAAAATATAATTTAAATAAAAAAAATCTAGAAATTTTTTAAATTTTTGAAAACTAATTAAGAGGTAAAATAAAACATACCTTGTGAGCCGA
>NW_021534609.1:0-308 GCF_001605985.2 Dendrobium catenatum | reverse complement strand
GATGATTTTGGATCGTCCTGGGACGATCAGTGTATGGAAAAATCCCGAGAGCAATGGGTTTTGGCAAATTAATTATCGGCCTGTGGAATCATCCATGACGATTTGATTTTGTTCTGATCGGCTAGGACGATGTGGCGATCGGCCAGGCCGATCAGACTAAAGATATAAGAAAATCAGCTCGTTTTGAGGAGAGAGAAAATCATTTTTTATAAAATATCTGATTTTGAAGATAGAGAAAGAGAAAGGAAAAGAGAAGAAAGCTTGGATTTCAGAGGCCACGGAGCACTTTTCGTCCGACGCCGCTGTTG
>NW_021534608.1:0-259 GCF_001605985.2 Dendrobium catenatum | reverse complement strand
TGATTTTCAGGGAAGTCCTATCGAGATAGAGTTTTCATATTCTGACTCTCTTTTGGGAAATGACGATCCAATGCCTACAGTGAGTTTAGACACCGCTCTAGTTTGCCCACCTGAGGATATCGAGCAGGTGCAACTCCGTGGCGGTAAAGTCTTACCTCCTAGGTTACCTCCTCAGGAAAAAGGCCAGCAATCCCCGGTCGAAGATCTAAATCCAGATTCCACTCAGCAATCAGAATTTCCTTTAATTCCTCCGGGTTTC
>NW_021534607.1:0-202 GCF_001605985.2 Dendrobium catenatum | reverse complement strand
GGTAGGATTAAACATGCTAGTGTTGGATAACGTACTTAGTGGCACCATCTTAGTTTAATTTAGTTTTATATTCCTATACTTTTGGAGTTTACCTTTCCTTAAGATTAAAAGAGTTAGTGGTGGATAATGCCCTTTGTAGCACCAACCTTATTTTAATCTAGCTTCTTTTCCATTAGGTTATAATTCTTTTTTTCCATAGGAT
>NW_021534606.1:0-296 GCF_001605985.2 Dendrobium catenatum | reverse complement strand
CAAGAGCTTGGTATGAGAGGCTTAGCACATTTTTACTGAACAGGGATTTTGTTAAAGGAAATGTAGACACCACCCTATTTATGAGAAAAGTAGGGGATGAGTTACTTATTGTTCAGATCTATTTTGATAATATACTTTTTGGATCTTCTGATAAAAAGCTATGTGGTGATTTTTTGAAAATAATGAGTAAGAAGTTTGACATGAATATGATGGGAGAGTTATTCTACTTTTTGGGTTTTAGTATAAGACAATTGGATGATGGAACCTTTATAAGTCAATCAAAGTATATTAAAGAC
>NW_021534605.1:0-487 GCF_001605985.2 Dendrobium catenatum | reverse complement strand
ATTGATTATACTCTTTGTTTTCTTTATTTACACCTTAGGTGCTGCTCATCTATCCTTTATGTTGAGTGTGTTTGGTCCTTTTTTGGTGCTTTGTGGATTTTTTTGGGTCAGTCAAGACAGCTCTCTTAAGTGTCTTTTGAGAACTAAATATTCTTTCTCTGCTTATTATAAATTTATTTTTTTGAGGATCTTAGTCTTGGTCTATGATGGGTATATCCCTACTAAGTACCTTTATCTTTAGGTATGTGGTTATGGGTTATTAATGATGGTTTGATCATGAGTTATTGCTATTATTGCTACCCTGTATGCTCTTATCCCCTGGGTCATGAAATTGGAGTTTTTTGGGTTATCTAAGGACAGCTTTAAGTGGCAATTAGGTGTTTTTCATGAGAGGAACACTAGCTACTATCCTGAACTTCTATGGCTTATACAAGCACATATTTCAAGGGAAATCTCTATAGATGATTTATTTATTTCATAATTATGT
>NW_021534604.1:0-228 GCF_001605985.2 Dendrobium catenatum | reverse complement strand
GGTCAGAGGGTTTATAGTCTGTAGGCAATAGCGATCAAAGGGATTGTAGTCGGTGGGAGACAAAGGCCAAAGGGATCGTTTTATGCGGGCGACAAAGCTCAAAGGGATTGTAGTTGGCGGGCGACTGTGATATGATGAAGGCACGACGATAGCCACCGAACTGAGTTTCTATGGCGATGATCTGGTGGAGATCCAGCAGCGACAGTTTGGTGGTAAGGGTTGGAGCCA
>NW_021534603.1:0-975 GCF_001605985.2 Dendrobium catenatum | reverse complement strand
TTATAATATAAAAGATAAAATCATAAATAATAATAATTGAGCATCACTCGATCCTATTATAAATTGTGAGCATTATCGGTGCATTTAGCCATCAAAATCTTCTCTAAGCATCTTTTCCTTTCTAACTAGAGAGACTTTAATGGAGGCTCTTCCTCTACCTATGAAAAATGCTCGCCAATCTGCATATTTTCACCCAACTGTTTGGGGAGATTATTTCGTCAACTATTCACCATTAGAATCAAACATGAATCTGGTAATTATTTAAGTTATTAATATTTATCCTCTTCAAAGAAGGATATGTTATTCTCATCATCAAAAGTCATTTACAGCTATTATAAAATTGTTGTCTTGAGTAGGAAATCTATAGTTAAGGAGCAATTTGGGTTTGCTTTTATTGTTTAATTTAATTGATTATATTTTCATGTTAAATAAAATAAATTTTACATCTTAGAAATATATTATTTTAAATTTATAAAAAATTAAATAAGTTAGTTTATACAATAGTGGTGATGGTCGTTGTAATAGCTAGTTATTAAAAAAACTCAAAATAATATGATTATTTTTAAAATAAAAATAAACATTTAAAAATTAACAGTGTGTTTAGGATCATTTTATTTTTTTATTTTTAAAAGACATATTATATATTTAATCTTTATTTTTTAAAATTAGTAGCTTAATACTTTGAAACAAGAGCTTATATCGAGGAATCAAAAGCTACTGATAAACTACATTGAAAATAAATTAAGTACTTTATAAATATTTTTTTGTCGATTTTATTTTGATCCGCCCTACTTTATATTACTAAATAAATTCTCTAACTATTATTAATGTAGTACGTTTCTATTATCTAACAAAAATACAGGAAGAACAAAAACAAAGGAATGAAGGGCTCCAAATTGAGGTAAGGAAAATTCTCACCAATGCCATTGATCCATTGAAATCACTTGAACTTATTGACTCAATTCAACGTCTTGG
>NW_021534602.1:0-288 GCF_001605985.2 Dendrobium catenatum | reverse complement strand
TTACGAACCTGTGACGATTTGGGGTTATGGTTTTAACAAGTGTAGGGGACGGAGAGATTGATTATGCGACGGTAGTTCACATGATATAGAATATTCTTGGATGGGAAGACAGAGATCTGGTCACTAGATGGAGACAAAATAGGATATGGGTATCCCATGGGAAATGGGGATTTGGAAGAGGGAGGTGAAGATATGTGATTGCAACTAGTGGTTTGGTGCTGCCATGAGCAAGTGGTTTGGTGCGAAGCACCCGAATTGAGGCTAGGTCAATGAAAGCATCATCACTAC
>NW_021534601.1:0-278 GCF_001605985.2 Dendrobium catenatum | reverse complement strand
TTCGTGAATCGCAAGCAGGCCGCAGCCCTCGACCCCTCTTCCCTCTTCTTCACGCGGCAGCGGGTAGAACTTTCAGGCCGCAGCTCCCTCGCAAGCAGGCCGCAGCTCCGCTCCAAGGAATCATGATTGTGTAAGTTTTTTTTCTTGTTTCTGAAATTTATTCATATTTTTTTTTCTTCTTCCAAGTTCCAGATTTTGGTTGCTAAATAAAATAATTTATCTTTTCCTGCAAAAAAATCAGCTAAGTTTTGGCTTTCTTATATTTTTCGTATGTCTTT
>NW_021534600.1:0-274 GCF_001605985.2 Dendrobium catenatum | reverse complement strand
AGATGGCTTTTTTTACGGCTTCTTAAAGTAGTTTTCTAGCTTAAAGCAGTCTTTTAGTACTTAAAAACTGCTTCAATAAGCAATAAAAAAGTCATCACAAACGAAGCCTAATGTTTTTATTTTTGATAGAAAGATGATAGCATGCTATAGAAGATGGTCTAAGAAAATCCATTTATTCAAGGACATCAATAAGTTAATGCTCTTAAATTATAATGCTTTTTTTAATACCTATTTAACGAGATTAAATAGCATTTGATGGAAACTATTATAGTAA
>NW_021534599.1:0-510 GCF_001605985.2 Dendrobium catenatum | reverse complement strand
CCGACAGACTGTTGCGGAGGATGGATGGATTTTGCTTTGAGTGTTGAGATGAATAATTTCATTTTTAAATATTTTTGGGATTTTGGGATTTTTGTGGAGTTTTGGATTTTTGGATTTTTATGGGTATTTTTGGATGGAGCTTTGGAATATTTGAAATGGACTATGGATATTTGGGAGACATTTAAAAATATTTAGGAACCCTTCCGGTTGAGATATGCATTCAACACGGCCATCATTGGGGTGTTTGGGGAGCATTTTCATTTTTTGGATTGAACCTTGTCGATTTTATCTACTGGTCGATAGAGGATCAGGTTTATCGTAGGCTTTGTGCCTTTGATTAGTGAATTATCTTGATTGTAGGCATTGAAGGCTTAACATGAACGTATTAAGATAAATATGACGGTCGGTACAACTGTATATTTGTTTGTTGGTTCGAATCCTGTCGACTTCTATTGACCCGTATAGAATGATCAGTTTCAAACTTGAATTCACTTGTCAACCCGCGCAGCA
>NW_021534598.1:0-223 GCF_001605985.2 Dendrobium catenatum | reverse complement strand
CATTAGAAACTTTGCCATTTCTGTTAAACTTACCTCTGTTCCATTGTTGGAATCTCTTCTGCTTTCTCTTTAAAAAGCTTCTGAATTGTCTTGTCATTAATGCAATATCATCTTCATCCTCAGGTTGTGAGTGTTCACTCTCTGACTCTTCAACTTTTAGTGCAATATTTTTCTCCTTTCGTGGTTCACCTGCATCAATCTTTCTTTGACTTACTCCATGCTC
>NW_021534597.1:0-300 GCF_001605985.2 Dendrobium catenatum | reverse complement strand
TACCTATCACGGTTAACAATTCCATTTTTTCTTTCATAAAAAAAAGCCATAATTTTCACCACAATTTTTTTGCTATATTTAAAGCATATGATCCATGATTTCCACACACACCAAAAAGCTAGGAATATATGTTAATAATTCCAAGCATGGAATAAGAGCGTCTAATTGTATTTGATTAAGAGCTTTAATGTTCATTAAAGTATATCAATAGTTTTGTTTCTTCAAGTATAAATCACCTTAATAATTCTTATTCAACTTTCTCGTTTATGAAGTGCATCAATCTCAACTTGCTTAGTCCTA
>NW_021534596.1:0-432 GCF_001605985.2 Dendrobium catenatum | reverse complement strand
TTTGCTAGTGATCCAGTTAATGCTAACTGGGATAGGTATTGAGAAGGTCATTCATATTATAGGAATAAACTCCAATGGATTTGAGGCCAAGGGTTGGGTATTCTCATAAAAGGTTGATTGCATGCATGAGATTGACCATTTCAAATGGGTTGACCAAGTTAAATCTATATAGGGTTCACTCATAAAGATGTTGGGTATTTCGAGGGTTTAATTTGGTTTGATGGTGCTTGGAGTCAACCATTGTTGACTTGGTCAATTAAGCTGGACCAAGAATTTGAGTTAGGTCCTAAAAGTTTAAAATAATATTTTAGACATATGAAGGTGAACTAATGCAATTGTGAGGTCAATTGATTTGAAATATATGTTTGGACTCTTAAGCGGTATATTGGTCAACTGGGTCAAATTAAGTCTTGAGTCTAGGTTCAATGCATC
>NW_021534595.1:0-281 GCF_001605985.2 Dendrobium catenatum | reverse complement strand
TCGTCCAGGATGATAAGTTACAGTAAGCACAGAAAAAGGTCAGTAGATGGGTTTTGAAGATGATTTGTCCTATCATCCAGGACGATAAAAATATCAGCCAGGACGATGTGACTAGGAATTGAAAATAAGGAAAAGATGGTGATGATCAAGACCCTCAAAAATAAAATAAAGAAAAAACAGTCAAAATATAGTAAAACAAAAACAAAAATACAACGAAAATCAAACAACGAATATTTTTGGATTTTAATTTTTCTAATTTTTTTTTTGTTGTTTTATGGAGG
>NW_021534594.1:0-252 GCF_001605985.2 Dendrobium catenatum | reverse complement strand
CTTTTGGGAGGGAACTAAAAGTTTCCTAATCAAAAGGAATATGTTTAGAAAGGTTCTTAATCAAAGAGGAATTGTTTATGAAAATTTTAATTACAATTGGGTGAGAATTATTTAGAGCAAGAGATCTAATTTGAATTCAAAATTTAAAAGGGAATTATTTAGATAAAGGGAGGAGGAATAAGGGGGAATTGATTAGGAAAGTTTTAATTACAATGGAGATGGAATTATTTAGGGCAAAAAATCCAATTTGAA
>NW_021534593.1:0-202 GCF_001605985.2 Dendrobium catenatum | reverse complement strand
TGAATGTATCAAAGGCTAAAGGTTTTGTAAAAATGTTTGCAAGTTAATTTTTAGTTGAAACATGTGTGAGTTCAATTTCTCCCTTGGATACATGATTCCTTATGAAATGATGCCTTATATCAATATGTTTGGTTCTAGAATGTTGAATAGGATTTTTGGAAATATAAATAGTACTAGTATTGTCACAATAAATTGGAATAGT
>NW_021534592.1:0-411 GCF_001605985.2 Dendrobium catenatum | reverse complement strand
ACCTCTAAAGCTAATCATAGTAGTTGAAGCTTGAATGTGATGGACCGGCTGCCCAGACCCTTGCGGGTCTACAGGAGGCGGAAGGGGGGGGCTTCCGGTCCGGGTGAGCAAAGGAGAGGGGGGGGCGGCCGAACCTGAGGAGCAAGGGGAGAGGGTCATGGTGGGCCCCTTGGGCCCACTTACTTAAATCTTTAGGCATTAAGGGGGGAGGCCAGTTTTTGGGGGAAAAATGGAGGGTGGATGATGGGGGGCAATTTAGGGATGATGGGGAAGTTGTGATATTGTATGAAAGGAGCCATTAGGGTTTATTTTGGGGATGATGTGAAGAAAGCTCTTTCTCTTTTCCTTCTTGTTTTCTCTAGGATTTCTTTTGGAAGATTTGGTCCTTCTCGAAGTGGACTAGCTTTGTCT
>NW_021534591.1:0-283 GCF_001605985.2 Dendrobium catenatum | reverse complement strand
CCTCTGCGTTCGTACCCCACGAGCGGTGCTCCTTCGAAGGTCCACACACCTCAAGGGTGAAAAAAGGTAGGGGGGTTCTCCCCTGACCTTTCCCTATAGCAAGGGTGGAGCCAAGAGAATAACCAAAAGTAGGGTAGCAAAAGTAGACCCATTATCTGTCTGATTATATTTTATCAGTAGAATAGAAGGTGAAGGGGGTCCCATCTCCTCCTGCCCATTTCAGGACAGTGGATTGGGATGACTCATTATTTGCCTGACCAAATCAAGTCGGCAAATAAAAGAA
>NW_021534590.1:0-316 GCF_001605985.2 Dendrobium catenatum | reverse complement strand
AGGAAATCCAACGGATGAGGGCGGGGGATCCATAACTGGGGTTAGGGCTTCCGGATTTGGATTAATGGCTGACAAAGAGGAAAAGCCCAGAAGGCCAGAAGTAAAGTTGCGAGGATATTGTTTCCCGGCGCCGAGGCCAGGTTTTTATGCTCTGCTGCGAGAGAAATTATTATAGGACGCGGAGTTGCGTCCAATCAAATCGGTATATATGACTAATTTACATAGTTTTTTATATTATTATATATTAAAATCATTTTGTATTAGTTATATATCTATTGTGTATTTATACATGTTTAATATAAATTTAATACATAGT
>NW_021534589.1:0-320 GCF_001605985.2 Dendrobium catenatum | reverse complement strand
GTGCAAGATTCACAGCATACCACTCATGTATTGCACTGTACTTTTTATAAGAAGGGACCCAAACCTGTTTGGGTTCCTATCACTAACATTTGATAATCTTGCAGGTGTGTTCTCACAAAAGGCCTTGTGAGAGCATGTGGTAATTGGACAGCGGATGCTCTCGACATATGACTGGTGATGCCAATCAATTTATTATTTTGGAGTCCAAGACTGGAGGCAAGGTTACTCTTGGAGACAACACCACCAGGAAGGTGGTAGGATCAGGTATAATCGGTAATTCCAGGAACCTTATGATTGAAAATGTTTTGCTTGTAGATGGA
>NW_021534588.1:0-283 GCF_001605985.2 Dendrobium catenatum | reverse complement strand
TAGCTTTCAAGTATTCCTTTCTAAAAGAATATAAATAGCCAAGTAGCTCTTCTTCGTCTCCAAAAGAGCGAGAGATAAGCACATATGGCTGAGAATGTAGCTCAAAATGTTATCACTTCATTCTTGGAGGGATTGATAAGTTCAAACCTGACGAATCTGGCAACAAAGGCAGTGGGTCATTTGCTTGGTGTTCGTGGGAAAATCACCTATTTAACTGTGGAGCTTCAAATGATGAAGGCCTTTCTAAGAAGTGCAGAAGAGAAGCAGGAGACAGATTTCATGG
>NW_021534587.1:0-220 GCF_001605985.2 Dendrobium catenatum | reverse complement strand
ATTCAAATTGAAGACAATTGAGGTTAGTAAATCCGTCGTCGTCGAATCCCTAGAAAATTCCACTCCTTCCTCCCCTTGCTCTTGCCGCCGCCTATCCCAAAACAGCCCCAAGCCGTCGGCCCCTTGGCTACCACCTCCCGCCGGCCGCCACCCCACACCGTGACCGCCCCTTTTCCCCTTCCTCTAGCCGCCGGACGCCCCCTCCATAGAGTTCCAATTT
>NW_021534586.1:0-245 GCF_001605985.2 Dendrobium catenatum | reverse complement strand
ACTGCTTATCTGTTGTCTGTAACAACAAACTTCCAAGGGCTAGACTGAGTTTTTTCTCGCAGAACAAGTCAAAGGTGCGATCAGTAATTTCACATTATTTTAAAGTTTTTTTTGCTTTAAAATGATAAGTATCTGCCGCTAATCTTATATTTATCAAAATTTATTCTCTTAATACTATTCCGGGGTGGAGCAGAAATTTTTTAAATGGGGGTACAAAGTAGTATTAAACATTAAATTACTCTTAA
>NW_021534585.1:0-297 GCF_001605985.2 Dendrobium catenatum | reverse complement strand
TTTTTGAGTTATTGGAGGTTAGCCTATATTTTTTGCAGGAAGATTGTGCTGAATACTATTATATTATTCTTCCTTATTTGGGTGATGTCTTCTTGCATCTTTAGAATGTACTTAGGATTTTTTGTTATTCTTAGTATAAGGAACCACTGACTCTTAGGATTTATTTTGCTTTCTCTTGTAGTTCTTTTGAGCATTAGCGAGCTGGAGGTTCTTTTTAAGGATCTTGTAACCCCTTTTTTGGTATTAATGCGTAGGCCCCTCAGTGGGTTTTAACTAAAAAAAATGTAATAGCTCTCC
>NW_021534584.1:0-394 GCF_001605985.2 Dendrobium catenatum | reverse complement strand
CAAATGCGAAAATTAAATGCGGAAGTACTAAAGGAAATAACACACCAGATTTATAGTGGTTCAGTCAAACCTTGGCCTACATCCACTCCTTAGAGGCACCCTCCAAGTATTGCACTAAGCTAAGTGTCTCTCCTTTCACCCCCTTAGCTAGGCGGAGAAGCCCTTACAAAATCACTTCCACTTTCCTTGGTGAGGAGGAGTCGCCGAGTTCTTTGACACCAAAGAGATCTTCTTCTTCTATGAACTTCCCTCAAGACGAGCCTTGAATTCAATGGTATTAATGTGCAAGCCTACCGGAGCAACCGTGTGGAATCCCCCTCCACACTCCCTTGAGTCCCCCCTCACAGGATCTTCTCTCTCTCTAAGATTTCACCCGTTCCTCACTACCTTTCAA
>NW_021534583.1:0-318 GCF_001605985.2 Dendrobium catenatum | reverse complement strand
CTTTTTCATAGTTTGAAAGTTCTTTTCCTAGTGCATGTAGTGAAATAACTATCTGAGCAAATCTTGTATACATGTCAGAAATCGATTCATGAGGTTTCATACGAAAAAGTTCGTAGTCATGCAAGAGAAAATTCAAATGGGATTGTTTAACCTCATTAGTACCTTCATAAGTGATACATAATTTATCTCAAATCTCTTTACCAGTTTTGCAAGTGGAGACACGCATGTAATCCTCAGATTTTAAAGCACAGAAAAGCAGATCAAACATTTTGCATTCAATAGAGCTAAATCACGTTCATCGAAAGTCCATTCAGTAAA
>NW_021534582.1:0-1465 GCF_001605985.2 Dendrobium catenatum | reverse complement strand
AGTGTTGGCAGAGAACCCTTCGTCCTTTCACACTCTCATAGTGTGGGCAGAGAACCCTATGGTTGTTCACACTCTCCTAGTGTGGGCAAAGAACCCTTCGACTTTTCACACTCTCCTAGTGTGGGCAGAGAACCCTTCGGCTATTCACACTCTCCAAGTGTTGGCAGAGAACCGTTCGACTATTCACACTCTCCAAGTGTCGGCAGAGAACCAGATCTCCTTGACAGATCTTCTTCTCAAGAAATCTAGAAGGTAGAAAAAAAGAGTGAAGTAAACATAAATTAAAAATAAAGATTCTTACCTTTGAACACCAAGTGAAGCCTTCACGCTGTAGTAGTAAGAATCCTCCTTCGAACACTCTCTTACACTCTCTCCTTGACTCTTCTTTCAATAGGCAGAAAAATTAGTAGTAAAAAAGATTAAGTGGCAGTTAAGATTGGACTATTTATAGGAAAGACACAAAAAACCATCCAAAAACTGCAAATTTTCAAGTCAATATGCATTGGATCATCCGGTACGATCGTGGATCATCCTGGACGATTTTACTTAAATGCATTGGAAACAAACCTAATGTATATGGGTACGAAATGACTTCGTACACACACATCATCCCGTACGAACTAGGTTCGTCCGGTATGAACGATTACTCCATAGGTCAGTTCCCAAAAATTACAGAACATCACTAAAATTTTCGAGTCAGTTCACTTCGTCCTTGGATGAATATGGGTTCGTTTGGACGAAATTTTTCCAGAGAGCAACTAGTCCCGGGACGAATACACTTCGTCCTGGACAAAAATACTCTAGAGAGCAACTCGTCCTTGAACGAATACACTTCATTCTGAATGAAAATTTTCTAGAGAACATTTCGTCCTAGAATGGACGATCAGGACTTAGAAAAAGTTTCTTCAACTCATGTTCGTTCCATTGCTCTTACGAGGAGATAACTGACCTGATCGTCCCGTACGAACTATGTTCGTCCCGTACGATCAGTTTAAATTTCTCAAGATCTCCTAAAGTGTGTGTGTGTATTCACTCAATTACAATCACTCCCTCTCAAACTTAATTCAAAGAAAAAATACAAGTTTTAAATACACAAAGTATCTCATGCTGAATTTGATTTGAAGTTTTTGTAGTCTGGAGTTTGAGTTTCCTAAAATGTTAGTACACACAAGAGAAAAAACAACTCTTTCAAAAAGTGTTAGGAGATAACTATATATAAAACAATAATATTTAAAATCATCAAAACTATACAAGTTGCAAGAATGTAAAACATGCAAATAGCAACTCTCTTAACAATTACATCAAAAGGCACCTCAATATTTAAGAGTGTAGCTTCTTTTTTATTTTAAGGGTTCCATAATCTCCCCAACTTAAGTAATTAACATCCATATGAGCATCTTTATCCCACAATCATCCACCATGTAGATAGTGTTAAGATAGTTGCTATTTGCATGCATTATATTTT
>NW_021534581.1:0-236 GCF_001605985.2 Dendrobium catenatum | reverse complement strand
CTAGCAGAAATCAAGTGATTTGATGATGGGAAGTCATTTTGTGAAGGAAAAAAATAAACTAATTCACTATCAAAGTTTTATCATTTTTAAAGCTTATTATATTGGTCCCAAGCCCAAATGTCAAAAGTTGAAGGAAAATTAAAAAAAAATAATCAATTTAGGCCCCCCTAAATACATTTTCAAACTCCGCCACTTCGTATAAGGGTTTGAGGGAAACCTGTTAATTCTAAGAAATG
>NW_021534580.1:0-1043 GCF_001605985.2 Dendrobium catenatum | reverse complement strand
AAGAAACCCTAATTAGGGCATCCTCATTAAGGCAGCCATCATAAGTTGATCAGCCTGGATGATACGTGTATCAGCCATGACGATAAGCTCAATTTAGAAAGAATCAGCCACCATGATCAGATTACGTATTCATTGTTTTAGGGAATCGGCCAGGATGATATATACATCGTCCAGGACGATCTAACTCAATTATGCCTAAATTGATCTGGTATCTTTGGAAAGCATTAATGGCTGATTGATACGATCACATCATTTGAGATGATCATAGGATCGACCAGGACAATTTCCTGGATGATTTACATCAGCTAGAATCTATTTAGGGCGATGATCAGGATGATTGAAATCAGTTTTAAACTAATCAGCTGGGACGATCATGAGATCAGCCAGGACGATGTAATAAATTTTCTTCTAATCATCCCAAATCGTCTCGGGCTGATGAGCTGAATTTAAACTGATCGTATAGGACGATATGCCTATTGTTCTTGATGATAATGTTGACAACTTGCATTAATGAGCTCATTTTTAGATCTTCTATTTAAGCTATAACATGACACTTTGTAAGTCTCTTAAGAAGCCATTGTAGCTTCATTCTTTGGGGTAAACTTGAAGAGAGAGCTTGAAAGGGAGTGAGGAACGGGTGAAGTCTGAGAGGGAGAAGATCCTGTTAGGGGGGACTCAAGGGAGTATCGAGGGGGTTCCGCACGGTTGCTCCGGCAGGCCTGCACCTTAATACTGTCAGATTCAAGGCTTGTCTCAAAGGAAGTTCACCAAAGAAGAAGATATCTTTAGTGTTAAAGGACCCAGCGACTCCGCCGCACCGGGGAAGGTGGAAGTGATTTTGTAAGGGCTTCTCCTCCTAGCTGTGGGACTTAAAGGAGAGACACTTATTTTAATGCAATACGTGGAGGTTGCCTCCAAGGAGTGGACGTAGGCCAGGGTTTGACCGAACCACTATAAATACCAGTATGTTCTTTCTTATTATTGCTTTCACATTATTTTCTTCCACAATTTGATTTCTGTGGTGATTTTGGTTTGAGTTTTAT
>NW_021534579.1:0-202 GCF_001605985.2 Dendrobium catenatum | reverse complement strand
GTCAATCATCAAAACATAAGACCTGAAAATAGGTTTGAAACACTTACCTTTGAGTACCAAGTGAAACCTTCACGCTCCAATGGCAAGAATTCTCCTTCAAACACTCTCTTACACTCTCTCCTTAACTCTTCTTTCAATAGGAACGAAGATCAATGGGCAAAAAGATTTGGTGGCAATCTAAATTGGACTATATATAGGAGAG
>NW_021534578.1:0-254 GCF_001605985.2 Dendrobium catenatum | reverse complement strand
ACCAAACCTGAGTCTCTTTCGGAAGATTGTACTTTGAGTCTGAAAGTTTTTAAATCTGATTTGAACAACGAGCCCCCTCTTATTTCATTAGAGTCTAGCTTTGGAGCTGCTCATTTAGAGTTATATTTAGCAAAGTGTGTAATTCCCGATTTGACTTACCTCACTGCTCCTTATACTAACTTTAATATTCGACAAAGCGTGAGCCCCATACCGTCTAACGAATCTTTGAGTTATCCCCTTATGGATATGAGTCA
>NW_021534577.1:0-374 GCF_001605985.2 Dendrobium catenatum | reverse complement strand
CTTCTTAAAGCAGCATTTTAGTACAAAATTTTTAATTTTTGTACTAGAAAGCTGTTTTAAGAAGCACGAAGAAAGCCGTCCCAAACGAAACCTAAAAGTTGTCTTAAAAATCTGTAAGAAAGCAGATCCAAAAGAAGCCTTAATTAGCATTACCAATATAAGGTGAAACTAAAGTGGCAAATGCAAATTGACATTTATACCCTCTTCTTTGGTTTTGACAAAGTTTCCATGCAAAGAATTACAAAAAATAAGGCTTGTTTTGAGAAATTTTTTTACTATTTCATAAAGCAATTTTTCAGTATAAAAATTTATGATTCAAAAATATTTTATACTAAAGAGTAGTTTCATGAAGTAGGAAGAAAGTTGTTCGAAAT
>NW_021534576.1:0-252 GCF_001605985.2 Dendrobium catenatum | reverse complement strand
TTATGAGTAGTGAAGAAGAGGAGACACTTATGTACATCATTGATGTAGGGGATGGAAGTCATAGAATCATAAGTTTTCACATGATCTATAGGATTAGTATTGACTACATAAACTTCACATTGAGGCATCTTGAACTTGGGAGATACTCATGCTTTAGAGATTGGTCTGAAAAAGGCTTTTCTTTTCCCTTCTTTAGTTTATTTAGTTTTCCTGGCTTTCAAAGTTGAGTTTTTGTCCCTTTCTTGGGGGTGA
>NW_021534575.1:0-262 GCF_001605985.2 Dendrobium catenatum | reverse complement strand
CTTTTGAAATTATTAGATATTTTGATTCTAATTTTGCGGGATGTAAGGTGGATAGAAAAAGCAATTCTAGAACTAGTCAATTCATAGGACAATCTTTAATCTCCTGGTCTAATAGAAAGCAAAACTCTATTGCACTTTCCATTGTTGAAGCCGAATACATTGCTTTAGGAAGTTGTGTGGCCCAAGTCCTTTGGTTAAAATAGCAAGTACTGCATTTAGGATTACCTGTAGGAACCATCTCAGTTCTTTGTGACAACACTAG
>NW_021534574.1:0-221 GCF_001605985.2 Dendrobium catenatum | reverse complement strand
AATGATGGTCTAGGTCTGGGTTCAATAGGTATGAAATAATATTTTGAGTTTATTGGAGGTGGTCCTAGGGTATAGGGAGACCATTTTAGTCGAATTTATTACTCGGACCCTAAAGGGTTTATTTGGTCAACCAAGGTTTACTTGGTTAAACAAAATGATCAAGGGCCTTGGTTTGTGTCCAATGAGTTTGGCTTGTCACTTGTGAAAGTTCATTAGGAATG
>NW_021534573.1:0-380 GCF_001605985.2 Dendrobium catenatum | reverse complement strand
GTTTCTAAGACTCCTTATATAGAAAGGACATGAAAAACCGTCCAAAAACTGCTAATTTCAAGTTTTTCAGCACAGTGTATCATCCTGTACGAACCTGAGTTAGTACGGACGAACTGTGTAAAAAACTGTCCCGTACGAACCATTTGTGCATCAGTACGAACTAATTTCGTCCCGGGACGAAATAGGTTCATCCTGGGATGAAAAATTTCGTCCGGTACGAACAGTTATATCAAAGGTCCGTTCCAAAAATTGCAGAACGTTGCCAGAAACTGCCATAGTGGATTTCCATCGTCCTGGGACGAACTGGACTTCGTCTGGACGAAATTTTTACAGAGAGCAACTCGTCCTAGGACGAAAATGTTTCGTCCTGGACGATCAGG
>NW_021534572.1:0-226 GCF_001605985.2 Dendrobium catenatum | reverse complement strand
TCCATGGGCCTTTCTATTCCAGGACTCTCTTACAATTTCCATAGAAGCCAGGATCGAAGGCCAAACTTCTACAAATTTGATTACCTTCTTGTTTGTAGGGCTAAATTCCAACAGATTTAGCAAAATCAGACAGTGGTCCAAAGCCATCCTCCCCAAATGCCTCACCATTAATATATAAGAAGAGTTAAAGGTAGCTGAATTAATTAGGCGCCTATCCAATTTTTCC
>NW_021534571.1:0-245 GCF_001605985.2 Dendrobium catenatum | reverse complement strand
GTAAATAATATATAAAACATAAAAATACATAAGATATAAAGTGAAATCAAAATATCCCAATAATATGACAACATGAATATAGTTCAACTCAAACTCCATTTTTCCCAAATCACAATATTCTTTTCATTAACATATAATTCCAAAAATAAGTCGTAATGACATATCACATAAGCACTTATAAGTCATCAGCACTGTCATCACTAAGGGAGTCTTCATTTGAATCATCAGTATGATGAACTGCTCTC
>NW_021534570.1:0-987 GCF_001605985.2 Dendrobium catenatum | reverse complement strand
CTGCCCTTCTATTCTATTTAAAGAGTTTTCAGCAAATGGTACAATACGATAGACGATTCGTACAGTATGAAGTGGCAATAATTGTTCTGACAATTCATACCGGGAAAAGGCGGTCAAAACGTACAGTACGATATGTATCGTACCGTACGATCAGTGAATTTAGATCGTCCCGAGGCTCGTCGGTATGACTTTTGACAAAATTAGCGTACTGTACGAACAGGTGTGTCGTACAGTACGAGTGGCATTAATTTTGTATCGAACTCCTTTAATTCGTTTGCATCCGTTGCTGAGTTGGATCGTACAGTGGGATATGAAGTCAATCGTAGAGTACGATAACCAATAATAACGTACCAGCACGCTTAAATTCGTCCCAATCCGTTTTGCTGATGCGTATCATACAGTACGAAGATGAGATATCATACAGTACGATCAACAGAGACGAATTTTGCTGTCAAGGATGTTCTGTGTAGATTATAGTAGATCATACCATACGAGTTTAATATCGTACATGTTCGAATAAAATTTGTTCTCATATTAGCAAAAGTTTCAGTTAATTTGCTAAATCAAAGAAATAAATAATATTTCAAGTTTCTTACTCAAAAGAAGACATATAGAACTCATATGTACAAATTATTTAGCAATGGGTAATTAATCAATGCTCAAATCACATGCCAAGATTTCGACTCCAATATGCATTTGGAATTTTACATGTTCATTCATGAATATTAATAGCATAACAAAAGACATGCATATTGAGATAGAACTACCAATCAATTAAAGGTCAACTGAAACAAATGAACATTATTTTATTTGTTTATGTATATGCAAATAGATAAACAAGAATTTGGCGATCTTGGGCTTGTTGGATTCGTCTCATCAAGCCACACGATTCGACTATAAGCATGTCACGTTTGGAAACCGTTTGATAATCCAAATTGTTGTTTGAACCGTCCAAATGCTCTTCGGGTCCTTGATTTGGATCTATTT
>NW_021534569.1:0-259 GCF_001605985.2 Dendrobium catenatum | reverse complement strand
GGCCCTCAGGTGGTGGTCTAGCGAGCTCAGGCGGTGGTCGAGGAGGAGCGAGGAGGCAAGAGCGATCTCCGATCTCTCTCTTGTTACTCTCTTGGAGCCCCCCTTTCAAGAGAGAGGAGGGGGTCTATGTATAGATTTCCTAGAGTGGCAGAGCCCATAAATAGGTGGGATATCAAGGGCATATGGGGAGCGGCTTGGATGGACGGCCGATGTTGAATCCCTTGATCATGTACCATTTGATGGACATTTGATTGTCTTA
>NW_021534568.1:0-322 GCF_001605985.2 Dendrobium catenatum | reverse complement strand
CATATATATAGTTAAAATATAATGTGATGTATATCCTTGATGGAGGAATTCAAGAATAACGAGGAATGTTGAGAGAAGATGTTTACATGCCTAGATGTATGATGTAAAATATTATAGATTCTTAAGGAGATATAATTATAACTATAGGAGATCATCTTATTTTCTTTTCACCCTACAAGCTCGACATAGATTTAGGGATGCATATGATTTGAATCACATCTATAATTAAAAGTCTCAATAGGAAGATATAAAATTTATTCATCAATCCAAAATATTTTCTTTAAATATTTTATCAAATATTTTTATTATTTTATTCTGTAAC
>NW_021534567.1:0-543 GCF_001605985.2 Dendrobium catenatum | reverse complement strand
TTTTTTTTTAAAAAACATTGACATATGTTAGCCCACAAGAATGTCGTATGGGGCAATATATGACAACTTGGAGCTTAAGGAAAAAAAATTTTTGAAGAAAATTTGAATCTTGAAGGGTTTAAGGTGGGTTTTCTCACATACTCCAAAACACAACGGACAGAGTTTCCCCTTGCCCGAAGGCCTATGGAATTGTGAGAGAACCCCGGTAAAAGGAATAGTCTAACCCTCCCCACCCCTGGAGGTCAAAGTGGAAGTGAGGGGGCTAAGACTAAAGCACTTTGGAGTGTACGAAATCAATAGTTTTCAAATTTTTTTCAATCTTAAGGATTTATATGTTGAATGCGAAATTTATTAACCATAAATCCATAAGATTGAAAAGGATATCCAAGGATCTGATTTGACACTATCGCCTCGCAGGCTGGGCCGGGGCAGAAGGTCAAAATAAGAATGAAAATTTATATACAATAAAATTTGGAGGTAAAACCTCTCTTTTAATGTTTATGTTTTCTTAGATGTTGGCCACACTCACCCAAGGAAGAAATG
>NW_021534566.1:0-222 GCF_001605985.2 Dendrobium catenatum | reverse complement strand
GAAAACAAGAGTGAGCTCAACAGCTCAGCTAAGCGACAAACCTCCAACCAAAATTCTCAGAATCCAAAACTAACACATCAGACCAAAAATCCAATTAGAAATCGGAACAGAATCGGACAAATATCAAATCGGACAGATTAGAACGAAACAGATCAAATCAGACAAAACTGAACGAAAACAGAAGTCATATCAAATCAGAAACGGAATCGTACAGAAATTAGA
>NW_021534565.1:0-267 GCF_001605985.2 Dendrobium catenatum | reverse complement strand
CACGACGAAGCGGGGATACCCATAAGTACCCGCTTGAGGGGAAATACCTGTTTTTCTTGCAAAATATTTTCAAAAAAAAAAAAGAAAGAAAAGAGAAAAGCTTTCTTGCAAAAAATATTTTTAAAACACCCATACACGCTTTTCTTAGCATGGTGGGGGATCAAAAATTACACGGCCGCGGTGTCCTCGAAAGAGAGCATCTACCATACACGCTTTTCTTAGCGTGGTGAGATAGGCCCAGTTTTTCCGTAGTTTTCCCCTAAACGG
>NW_021534564.1:0-356 GCF_001605985.2 Dendrobium catenatum | reverse complement strand
TATCCCATTCGTCCCTAGATGATGTTCTCTGATTTCTGAAATTAATAGTTCGTCCAGACGATTCTGCACATTCATCCCAGGATGATGTCCTCTATTCCTTAACCTTGTAGATCATCCTGCAATTATTTTTCAACGAAGCTTCAAAATAACTGTTCGTACCGGACGAATTATGTTCGTACGAGACGATGATCGGGTACGAAGTAATTTCATACCAATGCAAATTGAGTTCGTACGCAACAGTTTTTACACTGTTCGTATGTACGAATTATGATCTTATGGGACGATCAAGTACATACATATTTGAAAAATTATAGTTTTTGGACGGTTTTTCGTGTCTTTCATATAAAAGGTCCACT
>NW_021534563.1:0-417 GCF_001605985.2 Dendrobium catenatum | reverse complement strand
AAACCATGGTATAATTAGATGACCATCCAACCAACATGGTAAATAATATTTGTGCTTTTAAAATTAGAATTGCTAAATTTTTGACGTAACATATAATATTAAGATTTTTTTTTTATAAATCTAGAAATTAAGAGAATATATGTAATAACTTACTAGAAGGCTTAAGACAATTGGTAAAAGTTCATAGATTTCCTTAAAAGACAATTGGTAAAAGTTCATAGATTTCCTTAAAAGACAATAGGAAGAGAGAAATTTGAGTTGTATTCTTGTTTGAGTATTTGTATGAATATAAAAAACAATTATTTCATCTTATATTGATCTATTGGTTGAGAGTTTTGGCTATCAACCAAGATATCCTGAGTTCGAAACTTGCGTATAAGATGTGTGTGTGAATGGGAGCTACTATGGATGTGCCAC
>NW_021534562.1:0-685 GCF_001605985.2 Dendrobium catenatum | reverse complement strand
CGTAGACACCACCCTTTTTCTTAGGATTGTTGGAGATGATTTACTCATTGTTCAGATTTATGTGAACGATATACTCTTTGGATCTTCTAATAAGAAATTGTGTGATGAGTTTTCCAAAAAAATGAGTAGAGAGTTTGAGATGAGTTTGATGGGAGAGTTGTCCTACATTTTGGATTTTAGCATAAAATAATTGGCGGATGGAACCTTTTTAATTAAACAAAATACATAAAGGATATTTTGAAGAAATATGAGATAGAAAAAGCTAAGCCAATTAACACTCCCATGACTTCTAGTGCTCCTTTGGATAAGGACTCAAGTGGTAATTCTATTGATCAGAAGAAGTATAGAGACATGATTGGATCTTTACTCAAGTGGTAATTCTATTGTTTAGTGTTTGCCTTTGTGCTAGATTTCAAGCTGACCCTAAGGAATCCCACATGACTGCTGTCAAGAGAATTTTTAGATACCTTTTGGGGACTCAAGGCTTAGGGATTTGGTACCCTAGAGACAGCACTTATTTTGAGATTATTGGTTTTTCTGACTCTGATTTTGCAGGATGCAAGGTGGATAGAAAAAGCACTTATGGAACTTGTCAATTCTTTGGACAATCTTTGGTCTCTTGGACTAGTAGGAAGCAAAACTCTGTTGGACTTTCCACTGCTGAAGCTGAATACATTGCTCTTGG
>NW_021534561.1:0-216 GCF_001605985.2 Dendrobium catenatum | reverse complement strand
TCATGTTATAACATCAAAATAATTTTAGTGAACAATGGGAGCTCCGTAGATGTCTTATTTTACTCTACTTTTCTCAAAATGCGTCTTACTAGAGAAAAACAACAACCTGCCATAGGTCCACTATATGTGTTTGATAATCAACCTGTACGAGTGTAGGTGACCATAAGTCTCCCAGATATACTATGAGAATTTCACTGATAAACTATGCAATCCATC
>NW_021534560.1:0-249 GCF_001605985.2 Dendrobium catenatum | reverse complement strand
ATTAAAAGTAATATTTTTAAATAAAGGTGGTCTAGTGTTTGAATAACCTTCCGCAATATTACGATTAGCCATGGATAAAAAATTCAAAAGGTTTTAAAAACTTATTTTATGAATCCCGCTCTGATACCAATTGAGAGTGATCAGATAACACTAGAAAGTGCTTTGATACCACTTGAAAGTTCGTTAGGGATGTTAAGCCCTATAGAATTAGCCCAAGCTAACCAAGAGGGGGGGGGGGGGGGGGGGGAA
>NW_021534559.1:0-450 GCF_001605985.2 Dendrobium catenatum | reverse complement strand
ATATATATATATATATTTATAATTATTTGAATTCTTTAAAACCATCATTTGATATTTATATGATTGCAAATCATTAACTTTAAAGCTCAAAAATTTTGTTATCCATTTGGATTCAACTTTCCATGCATTTTGTTCAAACTCAAGCTTAGTTTGTTTGAGTTCAATTTGAGTCTTTTTTGTGGTTCAAATCAAGTCCTCAATGCATGTTCAAAAAGTCCACAATTTGGTATGCAAGCTCAATTAATGTCCAAATTTAGCTCCAATTAAGTCTACATTTTAATTTTACTTTAATTAAGTTCAAAATTAATCACTTAAATTTTGTCAACAAGTTCAAGTCCGAGTGCAAGTCCGAGTCCAAGTTCAGTTCAGGCTCAAGATGAGCCTCTTCCCTTCATTCGAGTCCCCTGTAGTCCTTGCAAATGCAAATTAATATCCAAATTGTTCAAATAA
>NW_021534558.1:0-269 GCF_001605985.2 Dendrobium catenatum | reverse complement strand
GATGAAAACTAAAAGCATGCATCTATCGGAACACTTGTTCCAATTTATTTTTAAGATCGACATGCTAAGCATGAGAACATTAGTTAACTTCATTACATAAATATATAAAAGACAGAAGAAGCAGGCAGAAGCTTAATTTCAAGTTCTTCCACCTACAATCATCAAATTTCTTGGCGTCGGGATTTGAAATGGGATAGATGAGTGAACGAGCAAGTACTTTACTCAATATCCACCAGTAAATCAAAGGTTTTGGAGTATGAACATGAAGT
>NW_021534557.1:0-257 GCF_001605985.2 Dendrobium catenatum | reverse complement strand
TAACCTGTTATCTCTAACTTTCAGGCCACCTCTAATTGAAATCATATGCTTAGCGAGAATGATTGTTCTATGTCAATCGCCCATTCATTGATCTTTATATCTATATGAAAGAGGCAATGTTTATTATGGGTAATGGCAAGTTTTCTGGACCTGTTGGCTTTAACTTAAAATCTTTTAAAGAAACGTAAGACTTTGTGGGTGGGCAGTCCACCAAGGCTAGCCACTTCTTTAAAATAGCTAGAATGCCTAAAATGATT
>NW_021534556.1:0-228 GCF_001605985.2 Dendrobium catenatum | reverse complement strand
CTCGTCATAGGATTCGCACCTGGGTCCCATCCCACCACGCGCAATAAAGGCGTGTATAGGCAATTTTCTGATCCACCGCAAACAGCGAAGACAAGCTCTCGGAGTTTTAGGGTTAAGGGGTTATATCTGCGCGGGGTCGACAATAGAGGCTCGAGGGAAGGAGAGAGAGGCACATGTATTTATATTTTTTTAACATTAATTATAACTAATTATAATTAAGAACTAATT
>NW_021534555.1:0-816 GCF_001605985.2 Dendrobium catenatum | reverse complement strand
AGCGCATTGCAATTACAGCGGGGGTGCAGCGGTTTTAAAACCGCTGCAAATAAAATTGTGGCGGTTATAACCGTCGGGATAGGTCAAAAATTGTGCTGCGATAGGCCTATTTTTTGGTAGTAAAGGACCGTAGTCGGCGGGCGACGCAGGTTGGAAAGACTATAGCCAGCGGGCGACGGAGGTCAGAAAGATCGTTGTCTGATGACGGAGGTTAGAAGGACCGTTGACGGGCGGAAGTAAGGCGTCTGGTAGAAATCAGGCGATAGATAAAATTCCGACAACGGTTAGATCTCTGACGAAAGTCCGATTATGGGTAGAAGTCCGGCGATGGTTGGAAGTCTGGTGTCGTGCAGAAGTCCGGCGACGGGCGGAAGTATGTTGTCGGGAAGAAATTCGACGAAGGGTGAAAATCCGACGTCGATTAGAAGCCCGACGACATGAGGAAGTCTGACATCAAGAAAAGTGCGGTGTTTGATAGAAGTCCAACGATGCATAGAAGTCTGACGTTAGGTAGAATATTGGTGTCAGGTAGAATATTCGACAAAAGTGTGACAATGGACATAAGTCCAGCATTTGGTAAGAGTCAGACGAAAGGTGAAAGTTCTGCGTCGGGTAGGAGTTTGGCGAAAGGTGAAAGTTCGGCAATAGGTAGAAGTCCGACGTCGGGTAGAAATCCGGGAACGGGCGAAAGTTTGGAGTCGGGTAGAAGTCCGACGAAAGTCCGATGACGGTAAGAAGTCCGGCGACTGGTGGAAGTCCGGTGTCGGGCAGAAGTCGTGTGACGGGTGAAAGTCCAGTGTCGAGTATAAGTCTGGT
>NW_021534554.1:0-227 GCF_001605985.2 Dendrobium catenatum | reverse complement strand
CGAAAGTCCATTCAGTAAAAGCAACTTCAGTTTTAATTACATTAATTTCACGAGAAGGTGGAGAATAACCTTCTTTGATAAGCATCTACATGCGATAGTCAGTTGATTGCAAAAAAGTAGACATGCGAGTTTTCCAGAAATCAAAAGGTAAGTTGTCAAACAGTGGAGGTCGTGTAATCGAATAACCTTCAGTAGTGTTTCTATTCCCAAAGTTAGCCATGGATCAA
>NW_021534553.1:0-207 GCF_001605985.2 Dendrobium catenatum | reverse complement strand
CAACTCAGGCGACGAAACAATCAATTTATCGAGCTCAGCCACATCAGCACACCCTTCCTCCACAACATTAATGTTAACACGAGCATGTAGAGTACCCGGAGAAATCCCAACCGCAATAAAGTCCCCAGCCTCATTAACACCCCCAGTTGCAGCACCAAGCTCACCCAACGGAACAGAGGGTGAGGCTTCAACCACCACAACATTTGC
>NW_021534552.1:0-216 GCF_001605985.2 Dendrobium catenatum | reverse complement strand
TTTAGGATTTCAAAAATTATAAAAAAATATCCATAAAATAATATATTTTATTTAAATAATATTGGTGAAATCAGTTTATAAAACGGACACATGACGGTCCCAAAATCTGCACTTATATCGATATGTGCCAATTTCGTAAGAATATTCATATGTGCCCAAAAATTACAAAAAAAATCGTGCAAGTAAAATATTACAATAACAACACTATGGCAAAGA
>NW_021534551.1:0-253 GCF_001605985.2 Dendrobium catenatum | reverse complement strand
TTCGGCAGCCTTCCGGCATCTCCCCTGTTTAAGGGAAAACTACGGAAAACTTGGCCTTTCCCACCACGCTAAGAAAAGCGTGTATGGTAGGTGCCCCCTTTTGAGCATACCGCAGCCGTGTATTTTTCGATCCCCCACACGCTAAGAAAAGCGTGTATGAGCATTTTAAAAAAAAAATTGCAAGAAAGTATCTTTTTTTTTTAATATTTTGCAAGAAAAATAGTTATTTCCCCGCAAGCGAGTACTTATGGGC
>NW_021534550.1:0-583 GCF_001605985.2 Dendrobium catenatum | reverse complement strand
GAAGTGAGCATATATGTGTAAGGTTGGAGTAGCTACAATGGAAGATAAGATTAGAGAGAGTCGCTTTACATGGTTTTGTCACATTAAATGGAGGCCTTTTGATGATCCGGTATGGAAAGTGGAGGTATTAGATTTGACTTATGTTAATAAAGGTAGAGGTAGACCTAAGCATCCTCATCTCTGTAACACTTAACTTAGTATTATGCCTCTCAACATAAGCATTATTAACTCTTTTTTTCAAGAACTCTCCATAACATTTTTCTTGGAACTTTATCATATGCTTTCTCTAAATCAAATAATTGTCAAATGAGATGGTTGTGAAACCTACAATGCATTCCAATTCAAATAAAGTATACTTGTTCGAAAGTATAGCACGTAGACTCATTAAGATTGCATATCTTCTAATAAATGTTTTCATAACTATGTAGTGGGACATTTGCTTCAATGTCCAAATGCTATCCAAGAAGAAAGATATTGGATGTATAACAATTGTTACCGGGTCGAAAAGGATTAACAGATGAATTTATACATGGAGTTGAGACTTTCATTCAAGTTGCATCTCAACTGCATTCCTTTAAGTTTG
>NW_021534549.1:0-299 GCF_001605985.2 Dendrobium catenatum | reverse complement strand
AGACGGCCATCCTGATTCCACAATGGGCTGTACCTTCAATTTTTTATCAAAGAACCAAAAGAAGATGTTGGAGATTTCCCCATGCTCCATTACCACATCGCCAGTTTCATTTTTAATAGATTCGACGCATTTGGTTCTCCTCCTAGCCGACGCCATGGAGTGGAAGAAGCGGGTATTACCATCACCCTCTTCAATCCATTTCACCTTGGCCCTCTATTTCCACCAGGTCATAAATCGGGCCAGGGTGCTGTTAAGGAGCTGGACCTTGTACCTCAGTTGCTCGGTCTGGCTCTCATTCA
>NW_021534548.1:0-204 GCF_001605985.2 Dendrobium catenatum | reverse complement strand
AAGAGCCTCAAAATAATGTTATTTGTGAATCACTTTTATATTTTGTCGAAATTGAGTATATGTTCAAGTATTTCCTCTAAAAAACTAAGTTATTGTACAAGTGAGTATTTTATGTATTCCTACATTATGTTAATACATCTTTTTTATGTTAAAAGTTTTTATGCTTTTATCCTTGTTGAAAATGTTGACGTTTATACAAGTTGA
>NW_021534547.1:0-207 GCF_001605985.2 Dendrobium catenatum | reverse complement strand
GCCACCACAGTATCCGCCACCACAGCATCCGCCACTTCGGATTCAATCAGAGTTTAACCAACAACGACCTTACTTTACTCCAGAAGAAAGAAGGGAAAATTGGGAGAAATTCAATGCATTAATTGGTAAGACTTACCCCTTTAAGAAGGAGGCTTTAAAGAAGATATTGAGAAATCTTCTTAAAAAGCCAGACTTCAAGTTGCCTGC
>NW_021534546.1:0-212 GCF_001605985.2 Dendrobium catenatum | reverse complement strand
CACCTCCATAGCCTTGCCTTTCCACATACCTTCCTCTTCTCTCCTCTCTCTGGAAAGACTCCAGATGAGGTCTTCCCCTACTCCCTTCCACGATTTCCACTTCCTCTTCCTCTCGATGGATTTCAGAGTTGGCGTTCTTCGCTGCGGGCCCTTTTGCATCAGACGCCGCCGATTGGGGTTTGAAACTCCAACATCTTTTTCATCATATCCCA
>NW_021534545.1:0-234 GCF_001605985.2 Dendrobium catenatum | reverse complement strand
ACCGAGCGTGTACCGAGCATGTACTGCTCAGTACTGAGCGTGTACCGCTCAATACCGAGCATGTACTCATGTACCGCTCAATACCGAGCGTGTACCGCGCATGTACTGCTCAGTACCGAGCGTGTACCGAGCATGTACCGCTCAGTACCGAGCTTGTACTGAGCATGTACTCCTCGGTACCAAGCATGTACTGAGCAGTACCGAGCATTTACAATCTGATGAAGCGAGACATGA
>NW_021534544.1:0-268 GCF_001605985.2 Dendrobium catenatum | reverse complement strand
CCACCGCTAGATTGGATTAAGGTTAATATTGATTCTTCATTGCTTTCTAATTACCGGGCTGGTATAGGAGGCATATTCAGAGATAATATGGGAAGAATGTTCCTAGATTTTGGGAGGAGTTATGTGCATTGGGACAATGGTCAATTGGAATTGGAATCAATTTTTGCTCTTCAGGATTTCATTCAAGGATGGATGCTTAAATATGTTGGTGTCATCATTTAATGTGACAATCTCAATGTGATTAATTACATTCAACAATCTATGAAGA
>NW_021534543.1:0-234 GCF_001605985.2 Dendrobium catenatum | reverse complement strand
TGGCCTCCGACCGGACGTTCCTCTACGTCCGGTCGGATGACGTAATAATTGTTCCAGGCACACACTCTCAAAGCCTTAAACAAATCATAATAGAAAAAAGGTGAATCATAAGACATATAAGGTAGAGAATTATTAATATCTTCCATGATACAAAATGTAAATTTTAATATACAATATACTAAAGCAGTGTGATTACTAAGTGTCAAGTTTAACACTTACGAATACTTTACCTCA
>NW_021534542.1:0-378 GCF_001605985.2 Dendrobium catenatum | reverse complement strand
TCATTTAGGTTAAGATTTTATTTGAGACAGTTTTCTTACTGCTTCTTAAAACAATTTTTTAGTATAAAAATTTTAATTTTTCTACTAAAAAGCTATTTTAAGAAGTAATGAAAAAGCTGTCTCAAACGAAGCCTAAATTAATTTTCTTAAATCGCTTCTAATTTAATAAATATTTTTTATATAAAAGAATTATTACCATTTTTTATTAAGAAGAATTTATCTCTTTCTCTATATTTCATTGAAATACAAAATATCTTTAATTTATACCGTAAATCTCATAAAAAATTAAATAAAGAGCAACATTTTCTCATCTAAAAATTCAATAAGTTACAAATCATTTCTCTTTATTAAATTCATATACAAGAAATTATAAAAAAA
>NW_021534541.1:0-201 GCF_001605985.2 Dendrobium catenatum | reverse complement strand
TGACAGTAGAAGCTCTGCTCTGAGTCTCGCTCATCATCTGAGCAACAAGCGTAGCAAACTGAGATAATGTATCTGCACCGGCCACTGGGGCTGTACTCCCCACTAGTGCTGCCTGACTGGCACTCTGCCCGTCTGTCATGTCTGGGTCTGGCTGATCCATACAGAAAAATCCAGAAAATCCGAAAAACTATCACAAAAACA
>NW_021534540.1:0-638 GCF_001605985.2 Dendrobium catenatum | reverse complement strand
GGGAAGTTTGGAGATGTGATTGTTGAGTTAGAAAGCGTTCATATTTAAAGAAAAATGATACGTTCGTCCTGGACGAAAACAGTTTGTCCTGGAAAAAATTCATCGTTCGTCTGGACGAAAATATTTCGTACAGATGATCAAATTCATCCAAAATATAACGACTTATCATAATCAACACAATTTACGATGAGTCCCTTCGTACAAGCTTTTTGACTTGACCGATCGTACAGACAAAAATTTTTCGTAGAGACGATCGAAAAGTTAATTCATTTTAGTGTCTATTGAAATTCGTCCCCTACAATTAAACGACGTCTGCTCGTCTGGACGAACCAAAAGTTCGTACTGACGAACTTCACAATTAAAACTGTCTTATCCAGTCAACCGCTGCATTCAATCGTCTCGACATTTGAGAGAAAAAAAATTCGTCCTGGATGATCGTCAGATCATACAGACGATCTAATTAAAAAAATTGCTCTCAAAACGGTTAAAATTAGCGCAAACTGAATTTTCCACACCTCGTCCAGTACGAAAACAATTCTTCCCAGACGTTTTCTACCAATTTTTGAATTTTTGAATTTTAATTGAAGTAAATCAAACAAAAGATTCAAAACATAGAAAACAAAGACAAAACCACAGAC
>NW_021534539.1:0-2369 GCF_001605985.2 Dendrobium catenatum | reverse complement strand
AATTTTCTTTACAAAAAGGTCATACAAAGGAGCTCCTCGTTAGTTTTTTAACGGGGTCCAAAATAAGACCTCTAAAATTTATTTAGATACCGACCAAATTATAAAAAGAATGAAATAAATAAAAGAACCGGCGGAAGAAAGAAAGTTACAACCTATGACGAGCACAAGTATACTACCGATTAAAGGGTATAAAACACTGCTAAAGATGGAGAGATGATTGATCCCAGCGGAGTCGCCAGAAAAATCTTGGTAGGAAAAATTATGTCACCACGCAGATTTTGATTTCTATTATTTTGTAATCGAATACTGCATTAAGAAATAAAGTGCAATCTCGAGAGACTGACACAATATTCTATAATGAATTCAATATCAAAAATAGGGTTTTTAAAATTGATATTCCTATAATCAAACACAGTTCAAAGAATGACATATTATTTCGAAAGATAAACATGAAATTCTTAAGAATGTGTTTAAAAATAGAAATAAGTTTTTTTTTTAAAATTTATTCATTCTTTTATTTAGATATGACAAAAAGAATATTATATCATCTTAAAAGACGAACATAACATTCCTTAAGATATCCAAAATCAAGAATGAATTTTTATAAAATTTATCATTTCTAAAATTAAATATAACAAGCAAGAAATTATATTATCTGAAAAGACAATAATAACCTCTTACAAGCGTATTTAAGATTAGAAATAAAGTTTTTAAAGATATCTGCATTCCCAAAGATTCTTTCCTTGTTTAATATGAGTAAAACAAGGTTTATTTTAGTCTGGGGTTCTCAAATCCCTATAGGAGCAAGCCCCTATAGTTAATTACATCCTAGGAGGAATACACCTAAGAAAACTCTCGATTAAAGCATTGATTTCATACCTTTTTGACTACAACGTAGAAGATAAGGATCATAAGTAAGAATTTTTCAAGAAGAAAGCTCAATGTTGAATATTTATTAGTGAGTCAAAGGAGGAAAAGTAGGAGATGCCGGATTCTGAGAAACTCAGAGGCGACCTCAGTCTACCCTATGTTGGGATTTACATTTTAAGAGAGAAATTTTATGTTTAAGTTGACATTTTATTAGAAATTTGGGATTATATTCCCGGAGGACGAGAACTTAAGATCTAAAAAGAATATGTCTCAGAACCTAAATCTAATTTGGGTACTATAAAATAGGGATCCGAACCTAACTAATGAAGTGCAAATCTGGATTTATCCCGGCCTGAATTGGGGAGCTAGCTAACCACCTAGGCGCTTTAAAACCATGTGTCCAGTCTCTTATGAAAGATGGGTAGGGACGTTGTTTAAGTTTTAAGAAATTGAGGGCCGACATCTAAGACAGATCCTAATTGGCCCCCAACTTATGTATGATAAAAAAAATGTCTAGAAATGCAATTAATATTTTAGACTTTTTAATTTGTATCTAATGCAATGCGTGCTAATTGACTCGAATGCATAAAATGAATATGAAGCAGTTTTAAAATTAGGCTTAGAAAATAGATTTTTGCCTAGAGATTGCACAACTTCCCCTTGACAGAACTGCACCCTCATAGGTCAAGTGGTCTGCCAGAACCCGCAAGCGGGGAGATGCCTAACAAGGAAGAAAAAGTAATAATATGCTTATGCTGACTCTCGGCGGTCCCAAACTTACTTCTTAGATCGTTAGAGTTACTATGTGAGCCTAAATTTTTTTATTAAAATTACAAGTAGAATAATTTTAATCGTACCCTTACGAAAAAAACACTCTGATTCGTATCTAGGCTAAAATAAAACATGACATGCAAGGGTCCTAAAAAAAGCTACTGCACAAACAATGTAAACAATCATTTTAAATAATCCAAAATATAATGTTCAATGTCCAATGTCCATATAATTACACCCAGAATTTGCAGAAAAGTAAAGAGGCCGGGCACCACTGACTTCTAATCCTAAGAATGACGCAAGTGATTTTTAAAATGAGATATATTCTTTCTTGTATCTTCAGTTCTTCATCTTATTTCTTCTGTTTCTTCATTTTGTTCTTTCTTTTTCTACGAACTCCTTGGATCCGTCGGGTCTGGATATACAAATGAAAAGAAACTCATCCCTAAAGGGATATTTTCTTTTCTATTTGGATACTAAAATCATTCTAATTTGGCTTTCTAAAAAAAGGAGAATAATCCTTTAAGATATATTCTCCTTTCTTTAGATTCTAAATTGGATATAATATCTCACTTTCAATAATCACTTTCATATTTTTCAAACACATTTACATTACATTACATTTCACAGGAAGAGAAAGAAAATCTAGACCACCTGCAGGGTTATCCTAAGCAAAATCATCCCAAGCAGTTATATATATATGCATTTAAATTAAATCAATCAATCAC
>NW_021534538.1:0-205 GCF_001605985.2 Dendrobium catenatum | reverse complement strand
AAACCAGTCAAAGAGCTCCTACTCAAGCAGTATGCTCCAAGTTACCTAGATAGTAGATCTAGGTCAAGAGTTCAGCTCTATGTTGTTACATTTAACAAAGTATTCATTAGCTCGCTACATATAACTCAATCAGTAACTAGTCATGTGTCATGCATATTTGAAACTAGTATCATGCCTTATCTATAACTAGCTTGATACCTTCCCT
>NW_021534537.1:0-248 GCF_001605985.2 Dendrobium catenatum | reverse complement strand
ATTATTTAAATTTGACTGGACACGCGTATCGGATACACGTATCCTATTAAAAAAAACATTGAGCCGCAATTTACCCTATTCTTTTAGGCTTTCCACCGTTTCCACTCAATATCCATATTCATTTATGCGGCTGAAACATTTCAAAAGCTAGGTTTTTTGTTTCCACACAAGTGTTTATCTTCTTCGTTATAGTTGAAGGAGCGGCTCGATAACGCGAGCATAGAAGCAAACAAGATCATCCTTCGTCG
>NW_021534536.1:0-1125 GCF_001605985.2 Dendrobium catenatum | reverse complement strand
CTTATGATAGGGCAATAGTTGTATTAGTGTGCTTGCAGATGCTTTTCTTAGAGGGCTCTTATGTCTTTTTTCTTACTTTAAGTATTCTACATAATCATATATATTTACACACTTTTATCTACAAAGTACACTATGTTTAGTGGTTACATTTAACATTGCATTTAAAGCCACACAACCTTGGATTGGTGAAGGACAATCCATGGTGGAAAGTGGATTTTGGAATTTCTGCGTGGGGGACCATTTGGGTTAATATGGGATAATCAAAGGGATGGGGGCTAGTTAGAGTATGCATAGGAATATTCTAGAGGGATTTTTAGTGGCCAATTGGGGTGTTTTTAGCGGCCAATTGGGGTGTTTTTAGCTAAGAGCAAATGTTTATATAGTTTTGGCCCAATGAAGAATTTTAATGGATTTAACCAGTTTAACTAGTCAAACATAGTCAAGCCACCAAGCATAGACTATTGGGAGTCTCTAGGGGCTATTTGAGTTGAATGCATGAAGTTTGATGCATTAGGTTTGGAGTTTGAATGTAAGAGATATATTTATGAAGGGTTTTGATTATTTTAACTAAGTTTATCAAGTTAACTTGGTCAAAGGATGTCTCTTATGGCACTAACTCATCAAAAGCATGAGGGGATTTTGATTTGAGAGTTTGATGTATTTTGTTGCAAATCTATTTTCATGACTTATATTTTGATGATTGACAAACACTATTGATTCTCTTGGATTGCTTGTCACTTATAACTTTTCTGGAATCGAAGATCGGACGAACAAACGAAGCCAGTTCAAGATTGCGTAGGTTTAGGGTTGAGTAAGTCCGTACTTTATTTTTTTTCTCTTCTTGAATCTATTTGTAATGTTCAAAGAGACTGTTGCTAAGTAACCCTACACACACACACTTGAGAGACTTAGAATTTCTATTTTTACTCATATTGGCCAAGACGATATTTACATCGTCCTTGATGATCCGGCTTAAAAGAGAAAGTCTAAATAAGGATTTTTAATTAAGGAAGCCGTCATTAACAGATCGTCCTGGATGATACGTGTATCGGTCAGGACGAAAAGCTCAAAATAGAAAGAAGTTATCCCCATAGACAATTAAGGTATACTGTATTTTTTAATAAT
>NW_021534535.1:0-235 GCF_001605985.2 Dendrobium catenatum | reverse complement strand
TTGTTTTGGTGATGAAATTTTTTTTTCTAAACAAAAATCTATCTCAAAGTAATAATTGGATTTTACAATTGAGATCTTTTCTATCTTGCTATAGTAATCTAGCTTATATTTATAATAATCAAAGTTTTTCTTTTTTACTTCAAGATTTCTCGTTATCCTGTCAATGCATCTCTTATATGATTTTTTATTCTATTTTGTGGTTTGTTCTTCCCTATATTAGAGAGTGCATTTTTTC
>NW_021534534.1:0-622 GCF_001605985.2 Dendrobium catenatum | reverse complement strand
GCTATTATTTTCTTTAGAGATATAAATGAATATAAAGTTTCATTTGGGACGATTTTTTTACTGATTCTTAAAATAATTTTCTAGTATAAAATTTTTAATTTTTATACTAGAAAATCGTCCCAAACGAATCCTAAGTTTGAGCAAGCTTATTGAAAGGTTGTGGTCAAGTAGTTTGGACTTTCTCGTGTTTATGTTCAGCAAAATTCTGTTCAAATTTGGCTCTTTTAAATTTGAGAACAACATTGTATAATTATTCTAGTGATCCATTAATTAATTACTATATCTAAGATAAATTGAATACAAATTTTTTAACAAAAAAATTTGAATTACTCATTAGTAATCAGCTGTTTAAATATAGGTTGTCGTTGCTCAAGTTACCGCATCTCACCTTGGTTATTCATTGGAAGCTTTGCCTATCCACCAACAAAATTTTGAGTTCAAGTTTTACATATGTGACATATTTATGAGTTTATCTTGATTAATCTAAATATAAAAAAATTATAAATTCATGTACTTTCTCATAAATATTAACCATCTAAATATAGAAAGACAGAATACTTCATCAATAACTCAAAATAGGAACTTAAAAAATATTTCTCCTTTTTTGTCAATTTAATATTTT
>NW_021534533.1:0-201 GCF_001605985.2 Dendrobium catenatum | reverse complement strand
ACCTTCTCCTTTCTAGGAGTGGCTTTGAGTTTTGGGGAATCAATCTTGATATGACCTAGTTTCCTGCATTCATAACAAATCACTTCATTAGAAACCTTGCCATTTTTGTTATACTTCCTCTTTAAAAAGCTTTAGAATCATCTTGTCATCAATGCAATGTCATTTTCATCCTCAGGTTGTGAGTGTTCACTCTCTGACTCT
>NW_021534532.1:0-203 GCF_001605985.2 Dendrobium catenatum | reverse complement strand
TATGTTTCATTTTATAAAAGAAAATAGAATATACTTACAACTTAAGTAATTCTAAAAATATTCATCAAATTATCTTGAAATTATTTTTATAAAATAGAGCTAGATTTTTTGAATCTGTAGAATCCAAGAACTTTAAAAATGGTTCAGTAATAAATTTTATAGAAAATTTTGAAGTTATGAGGTGTTTTTAATTTATTTAATAT
>NW_021534531.1:0-307 GCF_001605985.2 Dendrobium catenatum | reverse complement strand
CTCTAGAGCTCTCTCCCTTGGAATCCCTCTCTAACCAAGTTCTCCCTCTCTTTAAAATCTTACTAAAAAAGGACGAGATTAACACCTAAAACGGGCTACAAAAACCTCTGATTTCAAAAGTAGTCATTACTGTTCGTACAGTACGATTCAATATCGTACAGTACGATTTAATATCGTACAGTACGATTCAATATCGTACAGTACGATCTTCATAAACAGACTTCATCCTGGTACGAAGCTGTATGAACAGTTAAAAAACAATTTGTACTATACGATATAATATCGTACGGTACGATCCATAAAATAC
>NW_021534530.1:0-4439 GCF_001605985.2 Dendrobium catenatum | reverse complement strand
AAACCTCTCTAGTTAGCAACTTGAGTAGGTCAGTTCATATCTTCAAATCATTTTAAAAAAAATCACATAGATAATCAATCTAAATGGAATTGTAATGGTGCTGGTTATACATTTTTGGATTTCACATATCTAACCTAATTGAGATGTATAAACAAACCATGATCCAAAAATCTTTAATTCTCTTTCGGACATCTTCCAATTCAAATGAGATTCTAGACAACGTCCTGATTCTGGATGATCTATAGTGATATTTATGGATATAAAAATCACTTTCTTTAGATTCAAAATTTTGAAACTAAACTAAAGGACATCCCTTAGCTGGTTCTGAGATGATTGTCTAATGTTCTCATTCACTATTGAGTATATATCATACAAATTTAAATCTATTATTGACTGAACTAGGATGTTAGAATATGAGGGGTTCTATCCTTAGTGATGTTAATGATACTTTTTATTTGAATCTTCATCAAACTTCAAAAGAAAATCAAGCTACAATTTGACTTGGTCCATGATTAACTTATCTCGGATGTTAGAATTAGAAGAATTCTATTCCCGATAAAGTCCATGGTAACTTCGTCAAATAGATATAAAATTCAATTCAAGGTATATCTTTATCATAAAGTAGAATTAGATGTTAGAGTCTAAACAACTCTATCTCCATTAAAGAATCTTTCTATATCATTGAAATTCAAAATATTTGAAACTACAATTTTCTTTGAAAGAAAGTTATTAAGTTTTGACTATTTGATTAAAATTCATTTTGGTTATATTCAAATTATAATTTCAGAGGAGTCAACCCATCTTTTGTTGAGTTTTTGAATCTTTTCCCATGTCATTTTCATTGGGTTAAGATGATTAAAACTTAAACGATCACTTTTAAATATTATAAGAAAATTATCAAATGAAAAATAAAGCTTTCACTTTTTGATGAAAATCAAACTTTTCTCAATCATTGTGAGTATTTGATATTCCTTAGTGTTTTCACTATAAAGGATGCTCAAATATACTCATTGTTCTATAACAACTCATGCAAAAGTTAAAATTTTCTAAAGGAAATGTTATCATGTTGCATTTAGTTCTCTTAGAACATGTAAATGAGGACTCTAGAAAATTCATATGATTTTTTTTTTTGAGTTAATCAAAATAAATTCAATCATACAATCAATCTTTAAACAAAATCTTGCATTTCTCTTTTGATGGTCGAGATGCTTTGTTAAGTTTTTATTTATCAAAGATGATCAAACTACTCCAATTTTGTTTTATCTCATATATGATGATCCGATATAAAAACATAATCCCTAGTGGATTATTTGTAAGTTATAAAGATCATTTATAATTAAGGATAAAATAAAATTTTAATCAAAAGATTTTCAAGTCTATCAATCATAAAAATATTTTTTCTTTCCCTTCTAGAAAATGACATATATAAAAGCTTATGATCTCTAGTAAAACATTTGCAAGTTGTTAATGTCATTTGTGGTTGAGGGAAAAGATTTAAAGCTTTAAAGAAATCAACTTTACTTTAAAAATTCACCATCCTAAAATCTGTCTTTAGGTCTAATTCCGCTTTTACGGCATCCTATTGGCTTTCTGGCTTAAGTCCGCTCTTACGGCAGCCAATCCAGTTTAAAATCTGTCTTTAGGTCTAAGTCTGCTTTTACGGCATCCTATTGACTTTCTGGCTTAAGTCCGCTCTTACGGCAGCCAATCCTGATTAAATCCGTCTTTAGGTCTAAGTCCGCTTTTACGGCATCCTATCAACTTTTTGGCTTAAGTCCGCTCTTACGGCAGCCAATCCAGTTTAAAATATGTCTTTAGGTCTAAGTCCGCTTTTACGACATCCTATTGACTTTCTGGCTTAAGTCTGCTCTTACGGCAACCAATCCTGATTAAATCCGTCTTTAGGTCTAAGTCCGCTTTTATGGAATCCTATCAACTTTCTGGCTTAAGTCCGCTCTTACGGCAGCCAATCCAGTTTAAATCCATCTTTAGGTCTAAGTCTGCTTTTACGGCATCCTACTGACTTTCTTGCTTAAGTCCGCTCTTACGGCAGCCAATCCAGTTTAAATCCATCTTTTGGTCTAAGTCCACTTTTATGGCATCCTACTGACTTTCTGGCATAAGTCCGCTATTACGGAAGCCAATCCTGATTAAATCCGTCTTTAGGTCTAAGTCCGCTTTTACGGCATCCTATTGACTTCTGGCTTAAGTATGCTCTTATGGCAGCCAATCCAGTTTAAATCCATCTTTAGGTTTAAGTCCACTTTTACGGCATCCTATTGACATCTTTGAAGTTAGGAGTAAGTATCCCTAGTGGCATCTTTCCTTCATCCTATTGACATTCTTGAAGTTTAGTCTTGAATTATAAAAAAGGTTTCAATCATATCAAAATCAAACGCCCCTCGTGGCACCATCCTAGTGTAAATCTTAAATCTTAAATCGATCCTCTATGGTTAGGTGTGAGTCCCCACACTTAGGCTTACTTTTCATATGATATTCTGATCGTCTGAGGTTAGGCGTGAGTCCCCACACTTAGACATCCTTTCATCACGATCATCTGCTAGAGTTGGAGAACGCCCCTCGTGGCACCCCCCTAGTAAAATTTAAAATTCAAACCTTCTGAGATTAGATATAATCTATTCCATAGGTTGCTCTCTTTTCTTAGATGACACCCTCTAGTTTGTTGAGTTAGGTGTAAATGCCCACTTGATGGCATCCTTTCTCTTGGACTAGAAAGAAAACTCTAGTCTTATCAAAATCATTTTCAAATCAAAATTACATTGACTCTTACATTCCTTTCAAATTACATTCAATATCAATTATTTCATACATTAACTTTGTCAACAATATGCTAATCTCAATTTCTAAACTCATCATTGTCTTCATCAAATTTTAATTCAAATAATCGATCTAAATCCTTCAAACAATCAACTCAAATTTCTTTATAAAATTTTCATTCCGACTTTCTATCAAAATACAAATCTTTTCAATTTATAAACTCAAATCTTCAACTTCAACTCTGGATCTAGTTGATTGTTTTGGTCAACACCAATACGCACGATAAACTTTGGCAAGTTTATCATGCCTATTGGGTGTCCATTTGTTGACATCATTATTCGAGGTCAATTTCCCCGGAATCGATTCTAGCACCTAAATTTTCATAGCCTAGTATAGATGTCATACTCATAGGGTTTCTCTTAGATGGACAACCACTGACGTAGCATCGACTCAAACCTATCACTCAACTCGAATCAAAATCAAAATTTGCTACACCAATCGAAGTGAAATCAAATAAATTTAACTCGAGCCGAGTTCAATTTCAATGGCTTCAATTTGCCCGATTTGACACGTCGTCTAGCCCAATTAAGTTTCATTCAACTGTATTCTAAATTCGACGAGTTTGACCAACATTATAAATTTTCTCAGAGAATTGGATATCAATTCAAGCAATTTAAAATCTTTATAATAAAATCAAAATAAAATTCATTAAATTTTATATTTAATTTAGTGACAACTATGTTTCATTTGATCAAACTCGAAATGTTTTAATTCATCTTTTAATTTTCTAATTTTGATTCAAATTTATCCCTCAGATTTTCTTTAAAGTATGAATCAATCATGGCCTTTGATTCGATTTAAGTGATGTAGTTAGGGCCGGTCCAACCCAAGACCCACGATTTCCCTGCAGTTCGCAAACCCATCGCCCTCTCCCTCATTCGTAAGAACTGTCTCCCCCACAATCTCTCCCTCTCGGCAGTTCATGAAATCAAACAAAAAAAACTCCCCATGATCTCTCCCTAAAATCCCGAACCCTCTCAGTCTGTTTCCTCTTGGATTCGCTCAATCCATCTCTCTATCCATTCACCTGAAGTAAAGATCCCGCCCGTCTCCTTCAGTTCGCAACCCCCCGCTCAATCTTCCTCCTCTCAGTTCGCGAAGACGAAATCCCTCTGTCTCTCAGCAGTTCGTAGCCCAAGATCCCTTCTCCTCTCCATACACAGAGCACAAAAAAAAAAAAACTCCCTCTCCTTCACTGTCACTCTACCCCGCACGCACAAGAAATCCCAGCCCGTCTCCTCCCTATTTTATTTTCTTTATTGACATAAACTACGAGGAATGGTACTGGTCGAGGTAATAAAAGGACAAGGAGTTAATGACATCAGTCGCCTCTATCCAACCGGATAGAGGTGCTATGGGCGAAACCACCGGGTCGTAGCCCCCGGTGACTGTGAGTATTCTAAACTTAGAAAACCTTTAGGGGCCCCCTTAATGTGGTTTGTGCAAACACCTCCTTTAGGTTCTTATAGTAACTTCAATTTTATTAGGATTATTTTTGTTTTATTTTAGATCCCCAAAGTCCATTTAGACAAGCGCAAAGTTCTAAGGGTTAATAATAACAAAATTTTCACCCATATAATATTAGTGACATTTAAGGACAA
>NW_021534529.1:0-375 GCF_001605985.2 Dendrobium catenatum | reverse complement strand
TTCAGGTGCTACAGGTTTCCGGCGGCTAACCGGCGGTCTGGCCGCCGGAAACGAAGATACCGGACGGCAAGATAAGCCGTCGGTTATAATATTAAACCGCCGGTAATTACCGGCGGCTAACCGACGGCCTCCGACGGTTCTACGATGGACACCCGATGGTTTAAATCGTCGGTACTGCCGACGGCTATAACCGCCGTCCACCGCTGGTACATTACCGGCAGTCTAACAGCGCCGTCCGGCTGTCTATGAACCAGACGACGCCAGTTTTAAACCGCCGGAAAACCGCCAGTAACGTGACCGGCGGCTTACCGGCGGTTTAACTACCGGCGGCTTAACCGTCGGCAAACCGACGGTTAAAATTCCGGTGGTCACCGG
>NW_021534528.1:0-324 GCF_001605985.2 Dendrobium catenatum | reverse complement strand
GAGTAATAGTGATAAACTTTCCATGCTTTCACTTGGTACTTTTAGAAATGTATATACTTTGCAGTAACCATACATAAAACAACTGTTTTATATGCAGCATAAATGTCATATTACATGTCTTTTAAACAAATAAGAGTCATTGAGTCAACTTAATAAAATTTTACAATAAAAGATGTTAATTACAAACAAAACAATGGAGTACACAAAATTGCTAATATGAATCCAAACAACAAATTATACATTAAACCTAAAAAAATTATGGAAAATACAAGACAATTAGGAAACTTAAAACTTACCTAAAACTCCAAATAGTGAGAAGGGAGA
>NW_021534527.1:0-285 GCF_001605985.2 Dendrobium catenatum | reverse complement strand
TAAGCTTGTATCTTGCACCATACAAAACTTAGAGTAGCAATCTTGAAACTCATCCATAAATTGCATGCACCCTTCTTTCAAGAACGAGTCATAGCAAAAGTGACTTACAAGTTGTGAGAAATGTGCATGTGGTGAAATTTGTGGACTCCAATGAGATTTTGTGAGTGCTTGAATATGAATTTAACCAACTATTGAAAATCAAATCATTGTGAGATCTCTCATAGACTTTCCAAAATCTATGTTGTAGGTCTCACAAAATATGTTGTTGATTAAGTTCATGTACAA
>NW_021534526.1:0-393 GCF_001605985.2 Dendrobium catenatum | reverse complement strand
CAATTTCTGCGATATCTTCTTTAAAGTATAACATGCACAGATCAACAGTTACAACAGTTACATCATCTGGTTCTAGGTGCACTAAATTTTTATGTTTAGAACATGGACATCAAAACTTTCCTTCTGATATAAAGCTGGGCAGCTGTTTCTCTTGCTAAATGAAAAAGTTCACCCCATTGATGAATTCATCTGTTAATGTCTTCGACCTTGAGATAATCGGTTATACATCCAACTTTTTTGGTTTCTAATATCCATAACCTATATATAAGAGAAAAAAAAGTAATGGATTTATATATAAAGATCTAAAAAGACATTAATAGATGTTCATATGACCAAACCATCTAAGGTGACTTTATTTAATCTTATCTTCCACTGGAGCTACTCCAACCTTTT
>NW_021534525.1:0-304 GCF_001605985.2 Dendrobium catenatum | reverse complement strand
TAAGCTATGTCTTCATGTACTGTAAAAGGCTGAATGTAACCAGAGATCTTGAATTCTTTTCCATCTCTGAGATATTTCATACACTGGTGTAATGTTGACGGGACATCACCATATTCATGCAATCAGGAATGACCTAGTAGTGCTTTGATTGAAGTGTCCGCATCAATCACATAGAATTTAGCTTATGTGTGAAGCTCTCTAAATACAAGAAGGAGCATGAATGATCCAAGGGTTTTTTTCCCTTTCTCGTTGAAACCATGCACCATCAGCTTATCTAGCCCGAGGTGTCCACATGAGGCAGAGG
>NW_021534524.1:0-8143 GCF_001605985.2 Dendrobium catenatum | reverse complement strand
ACAAACTCTACCGCCGCGTATTTTCTAACACGCAACACTTCTTATTATATTTGTCATCCGCCTTATATTCTTTTAATAACAAAGTCATTTCAAATGTGATAAAAAAAAAGTATCAATATTTTATCATATATGTGAGAGAGAAAGAACTATATCATGCTATTGCTTCAACTATTTATACAAATAGAGCATCAAATACTTCGCAATATTAATTACCCACTCTCAATTACAGTCACGATGCCATTAGTCCCAATAGAAGATAGATTATCATGGGTAATCTAATCCATTGAATTCATTCAGAAGACAACATATTTATCCTATCAAAATGTAATCTCAAGTAGGAAACAATCCAAGATAGATGATATGACAATCAAAATTTGGACTTAAATTTCTTATTTTATACACCTATAAGCAGCATCGTGGATACACATAGGGATCTTTACCTATGTATGATGCATGAAATGGATACAAAATATCGCTTTGAGTCTATCAATCTTCAATTTAACCCTAACTATCAACCAATTGGTCATCGATTTTTATCTTATCATTTTTGTTCATTATCTTAAGTCAATTCACATGTAAATTTTAATAATTATTTAAGAGTTGACACCCTCTATCTATCGGCATAATTCGGTCAATTAATTACGGACAATAGGTAGGATCACACCACAAAACTTTTATTTTAAGGAAAGTCCGTCGGCCCACCCTCCTGTGCAAAATATTATATTTTAAGAACTAACTCATTTTAATTATAATATTAATAATCAGCATATCTTGCTTACATGCAAATGCCAAATTTATCTTGAATAGATAATATCAATCTTTCTTTAATATATGAAATGTAACATGAACTACAAGAATCTATACAATACAGAAAAAATTTATGTTAGTCTATAGTTTTAGAAAATCATAACTTTTATTTTACCCGATGAAATTCAATGATATTACAATAATATTTATGTCAATCATATATGTCATTTAGAAAAATTTACATGTTAAAAGTGCGATAAATCATGATAAAATATTTTTTTTATTATTTTTTAGAAAATTAAATCAATAAATGCAAAATCATTGAAAATTAAAGTTTTAAGTTTCTAACTACGATCAGAAGATGATGAAAACATAATCGCTTAGAATTCCGATGTCACTTAATTGGAAATCGGGGAGTTTCGGTGTCACTTGGGCGTCGGGTAGAATTCTAGCGTTACTTTGACATCGGACAGAATTTTGGCGTCACTTGGGCAGAATTACGGCGTCACTCGGGAGTCCGGCAGAATTCTGATGTCACTCGGGCATCGGGCAAAACTCCGACGATGGTCGAGGAGAAGTTATTCCCTCCTATCCTTCTCTTCTCTTCTTCTTACTTGGGTCCCCTCTCAAGAGAAATGAGGGGTCTATCATAGATTTTCTTGATTAGCATGACGTGTAAATAGATGAGAGATCAGGGGCAAATATGGAGTGGTTCAGATGAACGGCCTATATTGAATCCTTCGATTGTGGACCGTTTATCATGCATTTGAAGGTCTTAATGACTTTGAAATTTGGTGATCTTGAGCTCGTTTGATTTGTCTCGTCGAGCCGCTCGATTCAACCATAAGCTTGTCAAGTTCAGAGATTGTTTGGTAACTTAAATTGTGATACAAACTTTCCAACAGTGCTATAGGTCCTTGATTTGGACGCATTTGGGCTCATATTGAGTTGAATTTGGTGGCATTGGGTTCGTATTTTTGAGACGCTCAATTTGACTGTAAGTTTGCTGAAATCGGAGTTCAAATGATCCCGAATTTAATTTTTGAGGTTTCCAGATTTATTTTGCCTCGAGATTCGTGCCCGATCAATATAGTTTTTGAGGATATATAAAATGTACTTGTTAAATAATTTATATGTTTATACTTTTATTGAATTTATAATGGATTCATATGCTTCTTGAGATGTTTTTGCTTCAATGATCCTATTAAATTTTTATTGATGAATTGATATTATTCGATGATTTCATAATAATGATCATTAAAATTAACTTTATATTGATTGAGTTAAGCATGTATAGTAATTCTTAGTACCTCGTATTGAATACAGTGATAGGTTTTGATTGTTTTTGGGGTGTGTACCATGTGTATTTGATTGACTTTAGGTTCATGAAGGGGACCAGTTGAGTGAGATTGATCAAAGTCAGATTATAGATTTAGTTTATTTTATTGTATTTTGTTATATCATTTTTTTAACTAGAGGGATTGTAATAGATGAAAGTTATTGATTGAATAGTGATATATATATATATATATATATATAGAGAGAGAGAGAGAGAGAGAGAGAGAGAGAGAGAGAGAGAGAGAGAAATGATTTGATATAATAATGCTTTTTCTGGTTTAATTGATATAAAATAAAATTAGTGGTTCTGGAAGATTAATTAGGGCTAAAAACATACAATTCTTCTAATTTAGATCTTTAGACGTTACAAACTCCCACCCAAATTAGTTTGTCGGGTGTTCATTAGATACTCTCCAATTCACAAGTGATATAAGTGTTTCAACTGCATTACCAAAAAAAATAATCATTTCATGCCATGTAATCATATAAGAGGTCATAGATTCGAAGCTAGTGTATGTGATGTGTGTATGAGTTCGTCTAATTAGCCTAAATGTCCCAAAAAAAAGAGCATATTTGAGCAATGTTGATGAGAAGTATCTCTACGGAGTCCTAAAATTTTAGCAAATCAATCCAACTTTGAGAACTTTAGAAGTATGAGTACTTTTTTATCATATTCATTAAAAAATATAATTATTAATATGATTTTAATCACTCTAACAAAACAATAACTTCAGCTTATTTTTTTAATAATCGTTTACCTTTTTTTTACATTCTTCTAGATCTTGCAAGGATGTGGACAGAAAATTAGCACAATTGATTTTTCTTAAAATAGTAAGAACTAAGAACAGAAAAAAAAAACTATAATTGAATATTTAATTTGTTTTATTTTAAAACTAAATCTGTTTGAATGATCGTGTAAATAGAATGAGATCAGCACCTTAATCTATTTAATCTTAGGGCCAAGAACAAATCTAACTCCCGTCCAAAAGAAAACAAAAGATATACCAGACTTCCCTTCCAGACAAAGCACAAAAATAATAACTATCACCTCCTGCATAGCCTCACCTTCCCTCCCTCTTCTCCATCCCATCCATTTTAAATCTCCCTCCCCCAATTTACCTAATTTACAAAACCCTACATTCATCATCTCACCCTCTACCACCTCCACAATGGCAATCAAATCCCTCCTCCTCCTCCTCACCATCACCCTCCTCTTCTCCTCCTCATCAGCCCACAACATCACTCGCATCCTCTCAAAACACCCCAAGTTCTCCATCTTCAACTCTCTCCTCTCATCCACCAACCTCGCCAAAAAGATCAATCATCGCCACTCCATCACCGTCCTCGCCGTATCCAATGACTCCATTGGCGGTCTCATTGGTCTTAGCCCTAATATCCAGCGCCGCATTCTATCCGTCCATGTCATCCTCGATTACTTTGACCGCGAAAAGCTCCAGAACCTCAAGAGCCATTCAACCATCGTCCCCACCCTCTTCCAAACTTCTGGCATAGCCAAAGGCCGAACTGGCTTCCTCAATATAACCAAGCTTGCCAACGGGCAGATCGCCTTCAGCTCTGCAGCTTCTGGCGCCCACCACGTCGCAAAATTAGTGGGGCAAATTGCCGCATGACCCTACAGCATATCTGTAATCCATAGCAACTCAGACCTCGACCCTCCAGGCATCGATGGCCCCCATCATAACAATACTCCACCATCATCATTTCCTCCTGCTCCAACCAAGGCGGATGCACCAGTGATCAAACCTGTCGCTCCAGTCATCAATGCGCCAGTACCAAAACCTGTTCCAACTGAAGCACCGGCCACAGATTCGTCAAAGGTAGAGTCGCCGAAGGGAGCGGAAGATGGTAAAGTCAAGTCAAGCGTCGGGCGGGTGGCGATCGGAACAGGCATTGGTGCGTTCATGGGTGTGGCTTTAATTGCCTTGCAGTAATTTGAATTATGTGGGAATAAGAAATTAAAATAGGAGAGTTGCTAATTGTATCTTGAATGAATAAGGATCACCGATCATATATAAGGGTGAATATAGTAGCTAGTTTGTGATGTTTTGTCCATTAATTAATATGTGCAATTTGAAGGTCTTTTCATAAATATTAACAACTTAATTTTGTTATTATGTAAATACTAGTTTTGAAATATTTTTTTTTTTTTATGTTTAGAGTATGTTATTTGAAAAGTATTTGCATTAAGACTGTAATATTTGTGCTCAAAATGGATGATTGTGATGGATTCTAAAAAGCGATAAACTATGTCATCTATCAAAGAGTTTGTCTAAATTAGTGGAGGTTTATTAACTCTTTATCTAATAAAAGATTTTTAATGTGAATAACTAGATAAATGAGCATAGTCTATAAATCAAGGCATTGAAAATTAGTTCTAATTTTAAAATAACCACAAAGATAGTCCGCAAATGCATGATATTTCTTTTATTAGGGTTGACCGGTAGAGTTTGGATCTAACCCAAAGTTGACTTTATCTGATTCAGTGAATCTGAATCCGACCTGTTTAATAAATGGGTCAAAAAGATTAACTGGAACCCAACCCGCTGGCGAATAATCAAAAACCAACCTGTTTACCCATTTTGGTTAACATAATTAATAATTTATTAACTATAAATTGTATGATATTTGATCCAAAATAAAAAGATTATACTCACAAGGAAAAATATTAAGAAAAAATTGTATTACACAAGTTATTTTTTGAGTTAAAAACGAATTTGTGGATTAACTCGAACCCAACTCATTTAATAAATGGACTGGAAACCCCAAGTCGAACTTGTCCCAATTTTTAAGCTAGTAAACTCATATCAAGATTTTTTGGGTCGGGTTGACTAATCAGGTCATTTATTGACACCTCTATACAAAGAACTAAAAGAGGACGAAGTAGACTACCACTAGAATCCTATAAGAAGCTAAATAAAAATATTTAATTATGATTAGCAATTTAATTGATGTATGGTTGTCATGCATAAGACTAAGTTATTGTAAGGTTGGATTTTGGACATTTCCAACCCTTTGAATTTCTTAATTTCAATTTTTGAATTTTGAAATTTATAATATAAAATTTAAATTTTGAGTTAGGATTCTTAAAAATTGAGGGAATATTATATAAAATTATTTGAGAATTAGCTAATTTATTTAAAATAAATTAACTAATTAATTCCTACTTAAGAATGGGGGGCCCTCATGTTTGAGGGGTAGTTACAACATGTAATGTCTCCTTCTTTTTTCCACAAATCATTTGTCAGGCCTTCACCCACTACAAAAAAAAAAGGCTATCGCAACACAATTTTTGAGCTATCCTAGCGGTTATAGCCGCCATTAAATTCTTTGCAACGGTTCTGAAACCACTGCACCCCTATTGTAATTGCTATGGGCCGCAACAGCATTCCGCAGCGTTTAATGATCGGCGGAGTAGATTTGACGAAGTAGCAGATTTTGTAGCGGTTATAACTTCCACAAAGCATCATATTTGCAATGGCTATAACCACCACTAATATCTCCAAATTAAACTAATATGCATAATTGTGATTGTTTTAACCCCCACAAAAGTCCATAAGGTACCTAATTTCCTCTCCATTTTCTTAGGAATTTTCTTTGGTGTAAGAGAACAACTAATATTTTGATAGAATGAAAAAGGAAGGATTAATGTGTGTTTTCTAAATTTTTGAAATTTTAATCCATGCAATATTAGGCTTGGTCGACTAAATCCTATAAAAGATTCGGTGATCTCTACTCTCAGTTTCACTTTGGTGTGTAATAATCTCAAGTAATTTGTTATCATTTTCTATACAAATTATCTGCAAACCTTCCTTCACTAATCTGCACCATTATTCCTTGATAATTCACCCACAAAAATCTATCCACAACCCTAAAGGGGGTTATTGTCCAAACTTTTCGTGAAAAAAATTGAATTTTGTTCTTAACCTCATTTAGCCTATCAAACCCTTAAAAGTTTGTGAAACATTCCAAGTTCAAAGTAGAAATATTCCTCTATTACACAAGTGTTTTCAGACCGTGAGCCCATTCATAACTTACTCCACCAAGACCTCAAACCCTTGCCAAGGCTCTGGAACAAAGGGACTTATAACTAGGCTTACTCTTGATGAAGACCATATAAGATCCTTTAAAATTTTTTAAAATATATTTAAAGCATGGACATTGTTGCGTCCTGAAATATTTGCGGCAGTAGAGAATTATAAAGTTTAGCATTTTAGCTTTGTACACAAATTCAGCATGCATATAGATAAAAGATGGGGTGCAGCATTCATAAAAGAAACTGGAGTTTTTATGCGGAAATCTCTGAAAAGAGAGAAAAACTACGGGGCTTGACCTCATTTGAATGAATCCAATAGTGTTTGCAGTCGATTACAAATGAGGCCCTTCCTTGGGGGGGAAGGCCTTGGCTTGATGTAGTGAATACACATCATATAGAGTGCATTACATGGTGGGAATTGGAAGAATCGCATGTTCGTTTTGTCGGCAGGACCATAGTCGGCGGGCGATGAAGCATGGAAAGATCGTAGTCGGGTGGCGGTGTTTGGAAGGACTATAGTCAGCAAGTGATGGAGGTTAGAAAGACTGTTTTCATGTGATGGAGGTCTGAAGGACCATAATCTGTGTTCGTTCAAAGTCAGAAAGATCATTATCAGAAGATGGAGGTCAGACGGACTATAGTCAGCGGGCAACGATGGTCAGAAAATGTCTAGAGATGAATGTCAGAAGGTCCGTAGTCGACAAACGACGTCGGCAGATGACGGTAGTTATGATGTGGAACATTATAGCTAATAGTTCTCCTTAGGAATAACTTATCTAGTTTGTTACAAGTCTCTCTAGAATATTCTATAGATGTGTTATATATGTATGCATTGTAGTAGGGAAAGCTCATTGAATGAAATATTTTAGTCTTTGAAGCCTTAGAGCTTGTCTTCTTCTTCTTCCCTGGATTGGGAAAACAAAATCCTTCTTGCAGGTTGAGTCTTTCGATGATCCACTACATCAGTTGGTATCAGAGCCTGGAGCTTGTGAAGATCGATGGACTGCGGAAGGTCGGCTGTCGACGACGATCGAAGCCGCAAAATAAGATTGGCGGTCGACGACGATCAACACCAAGGAAGGTGGGTTGTCGACGATGCTCGAAGCCGGATCGCCTTCTATCAATCTCAAGTGAAGGATTCACTGGATCGGATCAACAAGAACCTTCGGGCAATAAGGAATATGCGAATGTCGTCGGCAAGCATACCGATGTATTCTTCTTCTTCTTCGATCTCCTCATCCGCTTCACGCAAACGCCATCAGTCCCTCCATTCTCCCACCGTGGTTGATGACTACCCTCCGCTCGAACTTCCGCTCAAATGGCGGAACCCCCTGTCCGGCCCTTTTGTCCGCAATCCCGCTTTGTCTCCTGTCCAGAACAACATCCACACACGACCTGCATCCCGCACTCCCAATGTCGTCTCCGACCCTTCACCATCACAGCAGAAGTCCGATAGAGAGATCGATGATTCGTCTCTATTTTCTGCTTCCATTTCTTCACAATCCAACCCAGCACCTGCCATCGGAACTCGTGACCATTCCCGCTCTCCAGCTCGATTTTGCTCTCTTACCTACGGCCCCTGTAGATCCATAGCTGGATGCCGGTTCCGATTCCAATTTAGATTCCATTGCTGATATTAACTTCGTTGAGGGAGAGCGGGTTGCTAAACATCGTCCAACCCTCCAGCACGATTCGGGCCCCAACAACACTCCACTTTGTTTGGGCGATCTCGCTTCAGGTGTCGAGCCCGATCTCTCACGAGCCGATTCCAGTTCTTCATCTCACGATCGACCTCTGACTACACTCCATGCTTCCATAACAAGCCCGCCCTTATCCCTCTATGTGCATGTGACCGATGCCTTCCACCATCTGACCCCATTTCCACTTCCCGACCTGACTGCATCTGGCCTTCTTATGTGGGATGCAGTCGCCGTCCTAGGCCTGAATGCTCTCAACAACATTCCATCCCAGATCGACGCAACTCTAGCACTCCCGACCCTGCTT
>NW_021534523.1:0-1185 GCF_001605985.2 Dendrobium catenatum | reverse complement strand
CACAAATTGGCGGAAAAAATTCTATTGCAAATCCGATAAAAAAAAAGTTAAAAATTTTCATCGCAATCTGTCGCCATTTTCGACATAAAATAATCCATCATAAAGTTTGCCGCAAACTTCTGACATTTATGTAATAAATTAAGATAAAGTAACACACACATTACATACACAAGACTCGAACCCAAAATATCTTAGTTAGTAGTCAAAGCTCTCAATCAACAAATCAAAGAGAATTGTGTATCACTTACTTAAAAATATTAGTTATAATGACCATGTCAAATATGATAAACCTTTCATTTTAATTCTCTCGGTTATCTATAAAGCATGCTTTTTTATTACTTAATCCCCAAAAAAATGAAGTGGCCATGTAGCATGCATTAGAGATTTGCACAATATGTAGCACAAGAATGGATAAAAATCATTGTCATTCCACCAAGAAAAGGATAGTGGAAACCCTTAACCTTGAAAAATTATTAAGTCTGGACACCTGACGTAGCTACATCAGACATCAATAATATGCCGCCACGTGCTCTTACTTTTTACCGTGCGGCCTGACGACCCGACCCAGACCGGAACCCAGTATTGCTATGTTTGGGAATTGCTAGGTATTGCTCGGTATTGCTTCACAATAATGAGAAATACCGCTCTTTCAAGACCAATGCCTAGTAATACCGAGCAATACGTAGCAATACCTAACAATACCTAGCAACAACCCGGTTTTTCTAGGTAACCGGGTTGTTGCTAGGTATTGCTCGGTATTGGACTTAACGGAGTGTTATTTATCATTATTGCCGACCAATACCGAGCAATACCTAGCAATACACAAATCAGCCAATACATACCAATACCAGGTCCGGGTCTTCGGGCCGCGCGGTAAAGAGTAAGAGCACATGACGACATGTTATTGGCGTCCGGATGTAGAGCTACGTCAGGTGTTCGGACCTAATAATTTTTCCTTAACCTTAGGGTGAGAAATCTCGAAACTATAGGTGCTAACTAATTTAATCGATTAATATTTCAAATTTCATATTAAAAATATTGAGTTCAAATTTCTCTCATATCATATTTATTTTTGGGCACTTGGTCAAAAAAATCTCAACATTTTATGGGCCCCACTAGCTTCCTTTCGATCATTCGGATGATTTGATATACAAATTAGCTAATTCAAGATGAAATTCATAAATC
>NW_021534522.1:0-323 GCF_001605985.2 Dendrobium catenatum | reverse complement strand
TCTGATTTCTTCTGATCTTCCATCAACTGCACCAGCTCCATAGCCTTCCCTAGGTTCCTCGGCTCCAGCACCCTGACTGTTGTTCGTATCTCCGATTTTAGCCCCTTCATGAAGTTCCCTTCCAGGGCTGACTTTGAAATGTGATCCAATCTGCTAGCCAAGTACTCGAACTTGTCCTTGTAGTCTGCCACAGTCCCTACCCGAGTCAAGGAAAAGAATTGCTGATAGAAGTCTCCTTCCCCATCGGCTCGGAAAAGCTCTAATAAGCAATCTTTGAACTCTCTCCAGCTCCGGATAGGCTCCCTCCTGTCACGCCACTGATA
>NW_021534521.1:0-267 GCF_001605985.2 Dendrobium catenatum | reverse complement strand
GCTCTCTTTACCTTACATCCAGAGTGAATCAAAAAAAGTGAAAAAAATCAAAATCTCTCTTCTTCCCAATTGTTATGAAAGACTAAAAAGGAAGAAGATGAAAAAAAAACTCAAACATTTATTTGCTTCCAGCCAAAAACTAACGGGAAAAAATCCCTCCCGTCGCTCTCATTTCGGGCCGCTTTAACGAAAGGCAGCAGGGGGAATGGAGGCTTAAATTTGAACAGAAAATCGTAGAAAAAGTCGACGCCTTGAAAACAATTAAAC
>NW_021534520.1:0-209 GCF_001605985.2 Dendrobium catenatum | reverse complement strand
TCTTAGAAGTTAACCACGCTTTAGGCAAGAAAATTCAACAAAGTTTACAAGTTCAATAAAATAACGACTTCAATATAGTAATGCAAATGATTAAATTAACTAGAATCCCAGGGTTAACAAAGCGATTGTCTCACCTTGAGGCCGCTCTCATTTATCTACTCCTAAGCTTGTCGGGAGAAGAAGAACCACACGATTGATGAGACCACCCC
>NW_021534519.1:0-927 GCF_001605985.2 Dendrobium catenatum | reverse complement strand
TGAGAGAGTGTTTGAAGGAGGATTCTTACTACTGGAGCATGAAGGGTGCACTTGGTACTCAAAGGTTAGGATCTTCATTTATGAATTGTGATTACTTCACTCTTTTCTCTTGTCCTTCCAGATTTCCCATGAAAAGATCTTTTTAAGAAGATCTGGTTCTCTGTCGACACTTGGAGAAGTGTGAAAGGACAAAGAGTTCTCTACCTACACTTGGAGAAGTGTGAAAGAACGAAGGTTCTTTTCCTACACTTAGAGAGTGTGAACAACGGAAGGTTCTCTGCCTACACTTGGAGAGTGTGAACAGCGTAAGGTTCTCTGCCTACACTTGGAGAGTGCGAACAGTGGGAGGTGCTCTTCCTACACTTGGAGGGTATAAAAGGATGATGGTTCTCTGCCTACACTTGGAGGGTATAAAAGGATGATGGTTCTCTGCCTACACTTGGAGAGTGTGAATAGTGGGAGGTACTCTGTATACACTTGGAGGGTGTTAAAGGACAACGGTTCTCTGCCGCACTGGGTAGTGTTGGAAGAGAATTTTTGTGAAGGCTTTTCTGCCTTGCTGTAGGGGAAAAAGGAGAGACACTAAGCGATAATAGTGCAATAACTGAAGTGGGAGACTTCAGGGAGTGGATGAAGGTGGCATTTGATCGAACCACTATAAATCTTGTGCCTTTTATTTTTCGTTGTTTTTTACTTTACAAGTTCTGTTGATCTGTGGATGAGAAATCATTTTCAAAATTTCACTAAAAGTTTTTATCGGTTTAAAAATAAGATGAATTTTTTAAATTACCAATTCACCCCTTCATTTGGTTAGCCGCTGGGACATAAGCTTAGGTCTAACAACCTAATTCATACTTAACAAGTTTCAACAAATTAGACTATGATCTGATGCCACCCTTGCAAGATGTCTAACTTTTGCTGAAGGAA
>NW_021534518.1:0-271 GCF_001605985.2 Dendrobium catenatum | reverse complement strand
TCAGAACAGAATCAGAATCGTACAGATCAGATCAAATAAGAATAGATCAGAAATACATCACATCAGGGCTGACAGAACGTACAGAAATCAGAAATCAGATATCAGAGTAAATCATATCAGATCAGAAGGCATATCAGAACAGACAGAATCGTACGGAAATCAGAATCAAATCATATCAGAACAGACAGAATCGGAATCAGAGTACAAATCAGAAATCAGAAATCAGAAATCATTAATTCAGAACATATCAGAAGTCAGAACAGATTCCCTG
>NW_021534517.1:0-566 GCF_001605985.2 Dendrobium catenatum | reverse complement strand
TTAAGTCTGGAGGCCATATATATCAAAGAGTCCAGCCCTGCATGAAATTGTTCTGAGCTCCAACGGTCCTTGGAATAGTTGCTTCAGATGATTCATAGTGAGGGTACCTGACGAACAGAAGTGTGTTAATTTATAAATGGCACAAAAATAAGGGATAGCTGGAAGTAATTACTTAGTAAGAGTTTTCAACCTTTCCAAAACTATATGGTGGTGCAACATAAAATCAAAGAGGAGATGCTTGCTGCCAAGGGAGATGTCCAAAATCTTCTTATTTGCAGAGGTCAAATATTTTGGGAATAGGTTTATAACTTAATTCATATCACCAAGAAAGGCGTCGTTGTTCTGCTCCATCAGATCCGCCATGAAGATTCCTCCTCCGCCTTCAAGCCCTCCGTCGATCCCACAAACTTCCACTCCAAGCCCGGCCCACGTGCGATCGCCTGCGACTGCTCACTCCACACGCTCCCGCACCCGCACAACTCTCGCAACCACACAGCTCCTGATCACTGCGCCGGCCTCCAGCGTGCATGTAGGGGTGTCAATTCGGGTCAACGGGTCGGGTTCGG
>NW_021534516.1:0-237 GCF_001605985.2 Dendrobium catenatum | reverse complement strand
TTTATTTTAAATTTTTTTTTGTGGGACCCACATGGATTAAAAAATCCGAAATAATCCCAAAAAAATTCCGAAAAAATTCTGAAAAATTCAGAAAATTCAAATTTTTTAAGAATTCTAGAAAACTCTAGAAACTTCCCCCCTTCTCTCACAAAAACTATAAATAGACCCCCTAGGCCTTTAGAAAAATTGTCCTTTCTTCTCTTCTTCTCCTCTGTCCTTACAATTGAGGTGTTTCCT
>NW_021534515.1:0-281 GCF_001605985.2 Dendrobium catenatum | reverse complement strand
TTTTCTGAAGCAAAATTCATCAAAAGTAACGCCACCGGATCCGCAACACGTGTGCAAGCGGACAGAAGGCGTTCGTAGTCTCTTAAATGAAATCCCGGATTATTTTCTAAATAAAATCACTCTCATAATTGGATCATATTTAAATATTCTAAAATGCCCCTTCTATATTAAATATGATCTCTAAAACTAAATATATCCCTGCATGTACTCCGACAAATGTTTTAAAGTTATAAATATAAATGTTCGAGAATGCTGCGCAGGGTCAAATGACATAACCCGCA
>NW_021534514.1:0-249 GCF_001605985.2 Dendrobium catenatum | reverse complement strand
TTATTTAAATTGGATCTCACATTCACTCTATTCAGAATATAACATGTAATGCTAACCGCCTCAGCCCAAAAATATCTAGGAAGTGAGTATTCTGCCAACATTGCTCGGGCGGCTTCTATTAATGTTCTGTTTTTCCTTTCTACTACCCCATTTTGTTGAGGGGTTCTAGTTGCAGAAAAATTATGATCAATTCCTTTCTCTTTATAAAAAATATTGTTTACCCTTTTTCCTTTCAACACATCTTTACCA
>NW_021534513.1:0-324 GCF_001605985.2 Dendrobium catenatum | reverse complement strand
TTAATATAATACTTAATTTTTATATACTATTTTTAAAATATAAAATTTATAATACCATATCCAACTCGAATCCATATTATATATTTTCAATAATTGACGTATCTCGTGTTTGTATCGTGTCATATCCGTGTCACCGTGTCCATATCTGTGCATCGTAGAGGGCAATGCAACATTTGAAGTTTCTTTAAAAGTATGCTAAACTAGATTTAAATCAAATGCAACTCTAAAATGAGCTGAATGATAACAAGGTGCTCTTGCTACTCATGATGTTGTTAAACTATCATATACATTAATACTATGTCTCGTTATCAAATATCACCGGGG
>NW_021534512.1:0-659 GCF_001605985.2 Dendrobium catenatum | reverse complement strand
CAACCAAAAGAAGCATCTTGAGAAATAAAACTGCAGAGGTATATGAGTTCAAACAAAAAAAAATATTAAGAGTTTGGTAGGTCAATATTATTAATAAGAAATATCTATCAGTTACTTTGTCAAAAGGTAGTTCTAGCAAATAAATTATAAAGAATCAAATCATATTAAATAGTTAAAAAATTTAATGAGAAATAGTCAGACTTATCATCATTATTCCGATCAAATAAATAACTAAAACTGAGAAAAAAAATAAGTCAACCATCCAAAAAAACCAATATAGAATCATACAGCAGTAAATTTGGGAAGGTCCCAATACCAAATACAACAAAGCTTAGGCTGAGAGGTCTCAAAAGCATACATGGTATATGTACAGATGAAGTATGCAATGGGTTCCAAGAAAAGGTTGGCAATAATAAAAGAGTAAATTGTGTCATATAGTGGTGCAGTAATAGATAGCAATAAATATGTTGAGAATAGGATGCGTAACATATCAAAACATATTATAAAGAAAAAAAAAATCTGCACAAAATCACTAATTGAATAAGCACAAAAGCAAAGGTTTTGTCTAGTTTCCCTGCCATACATTTAGGGAAGTACATGAATGGAAGAGAGAATAAATTTTGGTATATTGGTGTGGTCAAGAACTTATTATTTCACCT
>NW_021534511.1:0-733 GCF_001605985.2 Dendrobium catenatum | reverse complement strand
TCTACAACAGCAACATAGCCAGTTGATTGTACTTGTTTAGTATTATCGTATTGAATGCATATTTACTGTATTGACATACGGATTTACTGCTTTATCGATTTCTGCTTTATTAATTTGATCGGATTTACTATATTGTACGATTTCATTGATTTCATTGATTGATCATTTGAGCATGAATACTATTGATTATTGATATTGATATGGATAGGATGGATATATATATTGTATAGATTCATTGCTATGGACATGGATATTATAGATTTATTGATAATATTACCTATAGACTCATTGATACTATTGATTCTGCATTGTATAGACTTGCTACATTTGATTTATTGATAGGGTAGATTGAAGTTTATCGTATTGCTTTTTCGATTGATTTTATTGACTAGATAGCATAGATTTGATTTGATTGATTGATTCGACACGACTGATTGACGGATTGAGTGATTTTCTTCTGTGTACGGATTTCTTCGAGATTGACATGTATTGATTGAGCTTGATTTATCGATTTGCCTGCTGCTGCATTGACTGGTTTTATTGACTATGGATTTTCGTATTGCATAGCTAGACTCATTGACCATTGACTGATATGGATTTGATTGACAGACATGCATATTGATAGCATCGCCGTGCTTTGATTTCAGTAGTAGACTTTGGTGACCTGCTGGGCTATTTAAGCTCATTATATGTGGTTAACAATTTCATGTCAGAGAAAGGGAGCAGGAATCAC
>NW_021534510.1:0-361 GCF_001605985.2 Dendrobium catenatum | reverse complement strand
AGTTGAAAATGATTCAACTAGAATTTGAGAAAAATATAATGGTCTGACTCGTCCTTGAAGACGACTAGAATACAAATATCAACTAAGAATTTTGCAAGAGTCCAACGTCACTCCAATGTCAGGTGGCGATCCGGCAGAACTCCGGTGTCAGGCGGAAGACCGGTAGTGGCACTTCAGTGTCAGGGGGTACTTCAGCTATGGATGTCACTTCGGCGTCTCCTGGTGGTTCGTCGGTGGTGCGGTAGCACTCCGGCGTCCCTTGGTGGTCCGGCAGTGGTGCGATAGAATTACGGCGGTGGCGTGGCAGTACTCCGACAGTGGTGCGGCTGTTGACCTCGATTTTGCCCAGATTTGAGCCTGA
>NW_021534509.1:0-250 GCF_001605985.2 Dendrobium catenatum | reverse complement strand
GGGTCTTTTCTCTTGTAATAGCTAATGAATATTAGAACGAAAATCTAGTTTGTTTCTTTTCTTTGCCTTCTTGCATGAGAGCTTGAAGAAAGAGAGAGAGAGAGCTCAAGGGGAGCAAATCGCAAGGCCCACCGGTCGTTGGAAGCGTCCTCGACTCGTGGTTTGTTTTTATCTTCTTATTTTCTTTTCCCACATCTTGTCCAATTCTTCCCGCACCCGCCAACCTCCACATCCCCCACCACCGGCCATC
>NW_021534508.1:0-284 GCF_001605985.2 Dendrobium catenatum | reverse complement strand
CTGTCCACACAATCAATCGCCTACCATCTAAGAACTCCAGGAATAAGTCTCCATATGAACTCTTGTAAAACTCACCCCCTGACTATACTCACCTTAAAGTATTCGGATGTTTATGCTATCCGTGGATTCCCACTCAATTACAGCACATGTTTCAACCTCGTTCCATTCCCTGCTTGTTTCTTGGCTATTCCGATCATACAAAGGGATACAAATGTTTTAGTATTTCAAATGGTCGACTGTATATCTCCAGACATGTCAAATTCTTCGAATCTGTCTTTCCCTCT
>NW_021534507.1:0-358 GCF_001605985.2 Dendrobium catenatum | reverse complement strand
TCCCTCTCATAAAATTTGGTGCCCTCCCCCTCCAGGTTGGATTAAATTTAACTTCGATGCAGCGCTACTTCCTTCTAATCAAGTTGGCCTGGGTATGATAGCTTGATATCATGATGGGAAGTTGATTGTTGTTGCTAGGAGAAATATCGAGCACTGGGATAGTTTACAGTCAGAAATGTTGGCTACATGGCAATTCGTGAGGTTCTTCAGGACTAAATGTATGAGCTGGACAGAATCATCATAGAAGGAGATTGTATTAATGCAATCCGATGGCTTCAGAGACTGAATGACCGCCAAAATGTGAACCATCGTCGTGTGGAGGGACTGGAAACAGCGTTCTTCTTGGAGTTTAAACAGG
>NW_021534506.1:0-225 GCF_001605985.2 Dendrobium catenatum | reverse complement strand
AGCCCAAAGTATGATGTCGACCTGAATAAATATTTAAATGTCCTTATCTTGTAGTTGAATTTAGATAGGTTTTAGTTATAAAACTAAAAAAAATACCCATTATCTTGTAGGGGAATTTTTTCGGGATGTTTGAAATGTTTTTTTATACTATGAGAGAATTTCAAAACATACAGTGTACATGTCACTAAGTATAAAATTTCTTTGGGTGAACTTCAAGTGTGATAT
>NW_021534505.1:0-367 GCF_001605985.2 Dendrobium catenatum | reverse complement strand
AGGTAAGGGCCTAAAGTGGTGGTCCGGCAGAGCAACGGCGTCAAGCTGTGATCCGGCGGAAGTGAGGGCCTCAAGTGGTGGTTCGATGGAGCAACGACGTCAGGCAGTGATCCGGTGGAGCAACGATGTCAGGCGATGGTTCGACGGAGCAACGATGTCAGGCGGTGGTCCGGCGAAACTGAGGGCCTCAAGTGGTGGTCCGGCGGAGCAACGGCGTAAGGCAGTGGTTTGGCGGAGGTGAGGGCCTCAAGTGGTGGTCCGGCGGAAGTGAGGTCCTCAAGTTGTGGTCCAGAGGAGCAACGACGTCACGCGGTGGTCTAATCGAGGAACGGCGTAAGGCGATGGTCTGACGGAGGTGAGGGCCTCA
>NW_021534504.1:0-276 GCF_001605985.2 Dendrobium catenatum | reverse complement strand
AGCATTAGCTGAATACAACCATAGAAAATATATAAGAGGTATTACTTATGGAGGAATTACAGAGAATATTACTGAATTACCAGCTTACTGTTCTATTCTTCTTCTTCTTTTCCTGCTTTACAAGCAATATTATGTGATTACCTACATAAGTTGGTATCAGAACTTAGCCATGATGCACCGACATGGCACTTAAAGAGGGTATGCAGTGTCGGACACGTGTCAGACACGGACACGCGTCAGACACGGCATGGACACGTGTCCGACACGGCATTGGAG
>NW_021534503.1:0-203 GCF_001605985.2 Dendrobium catenatum | reverse complement strand
TATTACGAAGGGGCCTTCCTAAGTATATTCAACAAAAATTTCATGTTGGCGGTAAGTAATAATAAGACATCTTAAAACTAAGACTAAGGCTTCGTTTGGGGCAACATTCTTGTTGCTTCTTAAAATAGATTTTTAGTACAAAAAAATAATTTTTATACTAAAAAATTATTTTAAGAAGCAGTAAGGAAGCTGTCCTAAACGAG
>NW_021534502.1:0-459 GCF_001605985.2 Dendrobium catenatum | reverse complement strand
CCTCTGGAAAATTTTCGTCCAGACGAAATTAATAATCGTCCAGGACGATCTGTTCTCTAGAAAATTTTTGTCCAGATGAAATTAAATTATCGTCCATGGTGATCGGTCCTCTGGAAAATTTTCGTCCAGACGAAATAAATAATCATCCAGGATGATCGGTCCTCTGTAATAATTTCGTCCAGACGAATAAATTTTCGTCCAAATGATTAATCAACTTAGAACGGTTTTCAGCAGTTTCTAGAACCGACCTAGTAATAACCGTTCATACCGGACGAACCTAGTTCGTACGGGACGATCAGCTGTACGAAGACATTTCGTACACATGTACAAAAGGGGTCGTTTCAAATCATTTAAGTAAAATCGTCCAGGTCGATCCACGATCGTACGGGACGATCCACTGCTTACAGAATTGAATACTTGCGGTTTTTTGGCGGTTTTTCTTGTCTTTTGTATAAATAG
>NW_021534501.1:0-1930 GCF_001605985.2 Dendrobium catenatum | reverse complement strand
AAAGGTACAATATCTTTCCTAGAGGACTAAAATCTATTATCTAAATCTATGCATAAAGATAAAGTTGACAGCTCCGCTCTGATCCTTCCAAAGATTGAGCACTATGCACTTCTGGAATATGCACTAAGTAACAAAAACGTTAGCATATAAGAGAAAGATTATGCAAATGTATGTAAAGCTATAAAAAGAAATGTGTACATGAACTAAGGTCTTTTATAGTAGCTCACAAACTGGTGTCCTACTCCTGAAACCTATGCAAGGAAACAAGGGTATCAGTAAACAGCTAAAGAAAGAAAAAAAAACTACACAAACTAAAAAAAATTACATGGGTGAAAGCCTCATGTAGCAGTATTATAGTTGGTATCCTGTTCCTATGGGGACCTACGCAAAATAATGAGGCATCAATATATATGTATAAAATGAGCAGTGTAAAAGTAAAATGAAAGCTGGCAAAGAGAGTATACCTGAGTTGAGGTCGCATGCAGTGGCTAATTAGGTGACATCCTGCTCGTGTGAAACCTGCACAAGACACGAAGCATCGTTAGTATAAATATAAAATTAAAACTAAAAAGAAAGTGAAGAGAGTATACATATGCCAAGAACAACTGTAGAAAATATGAGGCAGCAAAGTCTTGTAAGCTAGTGAATCTGCAAAGCATGAGCAAATTCTGAATGACACCTACAATTATATAGCTTAAATATTACATTTAAATATAATTGCGGTAATGATAAATGTTGAGTAGTTATAAATATGCAAGAAATTAAAGTGATGATGTCGAAAGAAAATAAGGATCTCATTGGATTTCTTTCGACGACATCATTACTTTATATTCTTGTATATTTATAATTATTCAACATTTGTTATTACTGCAATCATATTTAAACGTAATATTTATGTTATATAATTGCATATGTCATTTAGAATTTGTCCGAGCTTTATAGATTCTTCAGCTTGTAGGATTTTGATATTTCATGCTTTTTATAGTTATTCTTGACACAGTTAGACTCAGTTCCCTTTCTTTTAGTTTTGATTTTATACTTGTAATGACGATGCTTCATGTCTTGTGCATGTACCAACAAGCAAGATGTCAGCTAGCTAGCCACTGCAGGAGATCTGAGCTCAGAAAGTTCTCTTTATTAGCTTTCAAATATACACTGCTCACTTTATTCATATATATTGATGTCTCACTATTTTACGTAAGTCTTCATAGAGACGGGATATTAACTAGTTAGTTGTCTCAGGAGGCTTCAGCTCAGGTACATTTTTGTTAGTTTGTGTCGTGCCTTTTTTTTAGCTGTTTACTAATACATTTATTACCCTACATACCTTTAGGGAGGAGCGAGACACCAGTTCGTTGGTTCTTATAGGTCTCTATTCAAGTACATAGTTTTTTTTAGTTTTATATATATTTGCATAATTTTCCTTCTTTCATTTTGTTGTGCAAGCCCCAGAAGTGCAGAGTGACTAGTCTTTGGAAGGAGCAGAGTGGAGTTGTCGTCTTCCTCTTTTGGCATAGATTTAAGCTAGATTTTAGTCCTCTGCAAAGCACATTGCATTTTTTTCTATTGGGCTAATGTAAGCTTGTAAAAGGATGTAAATTGAAAATTTATATATAAGTTTTGAATTAATAAAATAAATCAAAACTTTGTATGTGTCGGACTTGTTGATGATAAAAATCCTCCTACAAAGCATTAGGCTTTATAAGAACTGTTGGATGGTTTCTTCGGTCTTTTGCTTTGTGTTTGATGGATTTGTTGAAGAACAATTCATTCGATCCTTGGTTGATCCTTTGCAGGTTTTGGGTTTAATCAGTAGTACCATATGTAGGTAATACTTTAACCCTTAATCGGATGAGAAAACTTCAGTCTAGGTTACTTAAAATAGTCAGATTGTGTAGGATTTAACAGCTCTTGTCACCTGACTGCTGAA
>NW_021534500.1:0-268 GCF_001605985.2 Dendrobium catenatum | reverse complement strand
TTAAATATTTAAAATTTATTATTATTATATGTAATTTTAAATAGTAAAGTAAAATTAAAAATAATATCCTCTTGTTCTCAAACAATGTTATTATGACTGCTATACCCATCACCCTTCAATGGAGTTATAATGGCCTAAAATAATGAAAACTATAGGATTTTGATCCGGCCTATCATTATATCCCCTAGGTTAGTTTTGTCTTTTCCTTATGGTTAGCTAGTGTATGTTAAGGTTGGAGCTTGTCCTTTAATTAGTCTTTCTCCTTTGG
>NW_021534499.1:0-831 GCF_001605985.2 Dendrobium catenatum | reverse complement strand
ATTTTTGTACAGCCATGGCTTTTCTGTTCTGTCTTTTCTTTCTGTCTGAGAGCCATGAGCTGTATTTGTACATGATTCTTTTGAGGAAGAAAAAAAAAATATATAGATGATCTGTTCCGCTGCATTTGATGTTTATAGTAGCTCTGTGTGTGTGTCTGTTTTTGTGTGTAATGTTTGGAAGAAAGTTCTGAAACAAATTCCAAAGCCAGATCCTGGAATCAGTTCAGTCAGTCTGAAAGTTCAGGCCCCACAACCCGATGCGAGCGGGACCCGTCCCGGTCGGGTTGGGTCGTGATAAGCCTTTTTAGTGGTATCAGAGCAATGGTTTTGGAATTTGGATTGTGTAAGACAGAGCTATAGGAAGTGATCTGTAAGTGAGTCTGTCTGGGGTAGTTTTGGTTTGTTTGGCTTTTTATTGTTTTATTTTTGTGAAAGTTTTCCAGATTTTTCTGGATTTTCTGTATGGATCAGTCAGACCCAGACATGACTGATGGGCAAAGTGCCAGTCAGGCAGCTCCAGTGGGGAGTACAGCTCCAGATACACTGTCTCAGTTTGCTACGCTAGTTGCTCAGATGATGAGAGAAAGTCACAGTAGAGCTTCTACTATTAGATCTGATGACATTGATAGACATCTCCAGATATTTCTGAGGTTGAAACCTCTGAGGTTTGAGGGCGCTGTTGAGCCCAGAGCAGCTGAGGAGTGGCTGAGGAGGTTGGAAAAGACTTTTGACGGCATGCAGTGTCCGTCAGACAGGAAAGTACCGTTGGCTGTATTTCTTTTGGATGGGAAAGTTGAGCACTGGTGGGTAGGCCAGCAGGAAGCAAAGTTT
>NW_021534498.1:0-385 GCF_001605985.2 Dendrobium catenatum | reverse complement strand
GAGAGAGAGCGAGAGAGTGAGAGAGAGGAAGAGAGAGAGAGCAAGGGAGAGAGTAAGAGAAAGGGAGCAAGAGAGAGAGAGCAAGAGAGAGAGAAAGAGAGAGAGATAGAGTGAGAGCAGGAGAGAGAGAGAGAGCGCGCAAGGAGCTAGGGAGAGAGCAAGAGCGAGCATAGGAGAAAGCAACAAAGAGAAGAAGAGAGAGAGAGGTAAATAGAGAAAGAGAGCGAGAGAGAGAGAGATAGAACAAGATAAAGAGAGCAAGAGAGAGAGAGAAAGCAAGAGAGAGATATAGAGAGAGAAAGAGAGAGCGAGAGCAAGAAGGAGCAAGGGAGTGAGCAAGAAAGTGCAAGAGAGAGAGAGAGATAGAAAGAGAGAGAGAGAGAGA
>NW_021534497.1:0-298 GCF_001605985.2 Dendrobium catenatum | reverse complement strand
TTGTGGCGTGCTTCGATTCACATTATGAATTCATGTGCGGCTGCGAGAAAGACGACACGTCGCAAGCTAGACACCCTGCGGGGCTGTTTGGATAAAGGAAGTACCTTCACAATGAGCAAGCTCTCGTTGTTACTTTCAATCCTACAGAAGAACAGTGAGGTGTGACTTTGAATCCGACATGAAGGAACGTCGTCGAAGTAGGTGAAGAAGGTATTTAGTGACTTGTTTAAAATTCTACCTCTCACGTGAAGCAGGTGAAGCCGAAGAGCAACGAACAACTAAAGAATAGGAAAAGCAA
>NW_021534496.1:0-446 GCF_001605985.2 Dendrobium catenatum | reverse complement strand
GAAGCACTTATATAGGTGAGTTCGCACTTAAGAGGGAGGAGTGTTAGAAGTGAGGTTGCTAGATTAATCTCTCAAAATAGTTGTGAATGAGCATATGAAAAATAATATATATAGTATTTACATCATACAAAAAAGTTGAGAATCCATAAAAAATATAGAAGAGTTACTTAATTCTATTTTTCTATGGTGCTAAATGTAGATATAAAATTTTTTAAAAAATTTTTAGTACTGTTTGAATGATTAGAATTGAATTTGGACAGAATTAATTATATTAGTTTTATATATATATATATAAGCCTTTCCAGAAACGCTGTTTTTACGAGTTGGACGTGTTCCGGCGATGGCCGGGCTTCTCGCGTGGGCCGCCGACGTCGTTGGTGGGAGCGGGACGGGGAATGAGGACGACGATGGTGAGATTGGGTTACCATTGTTGGTTTTCACACCGG
>NW_021534495.1:0-313 GCF_001605985.2 Dendrobium catenatum | reverse complement strand
CTTCTAAGGAGCGAGCACTTCGGCTGGCAATGGATCTGGCCCTGTGGCGACGTCGATAAGTATGTACGCGAAGCTGTGATTGTTGGTCTTCTTCATCACCATCATCTTCCTCTTCAACATCGGCGTGACTGACCATACGAACCACCTCAATTTCCATAGTATCTTCATCACCATAGTCTTCTTCATCTTTTTGCACCTGAATTTCTGAGCGGCGGCGCCACTGAATTTCAGGTTCTTGACTTGGAATGAGTATTTCTTCAACCCGTGGACTACGATTGAAGTGAACTTCCTCTTTGGTTGAAGTAGGAGAATG
>NW_021534494.1:0-243 GCF_001605985.2 Dendrobium catenatum | reverse complement strand
TTCGAATTGTTTTGGGAGCAAGATAGATGCAGTTTTTCACTGTTTTTATATTCTGCATTGTTTTGGGAGCAAGATAGATGCAGTTTTTCACTGTTTTTATATTCCGAATTGTTTTGGGAGCAAGATAGATGCAGTTTTTCACAGTCTTTATGTTCCGAATTGTTTTGGGAGCAAGATAGATGTAGTTTTTTACTGTTTTTATATTACGAATTGTTTTGGGAGCAAGATAGATGCAGTTTTTCA
>NW_021534493.1:0-281 GCF_001605985.2 Dendrobium catenatum | reverse complement strand
GACTTTGGAAAGAATTTAATTACTCTTGAAAAGTGTACAAATGTACAAAAATCAAAAGAATTGTGCAAAAAATTTGCAATGACAAAAAGAGGCATAAAATTAGCCCACAGTAAAAAATGCACAAAAATGTGCCAAAGAAAAATAGATATGAACAAGATGCGCAAAACACCACATGTGATAATTCTTTCTTTCCAAACTCTTTCAATCTCTTAATTCTAATTGATCTTATGTTCATTTATACTTAACATTGAAATGCGAAATATAAAATTTTTTATTCATCC
>NW_021534492.1:0-395 GCF_001605985.2 Dendrobium catenatum | reverse complement strand
GCCGGTCCGGTCCGGTTTTTAAATCGTTGCCTTTAATATCACTAGTATTAAGCTATTTAGACAATGGTAATTAAAAAGATAATACATGTCCTTCATTAAAAAAAATATATTAATTATTCAAAAGTTACTTAATGAAGTTATTCTAGCATTTAATTTAGCAAAGATAAATTAATCCTACATATGGTATCTTGTCATGATAGCTACTAGAACAAAGTTGGACTAACACCAAAAAACATAAATTGACCTCTGCTATCAGAAAATACAATGCAAGATTACATATCTATTAATATAGTTTTTGCATTTCTATCAAAATTAAGTGCCATCATGATGTGAAACTACTAGGAGTTATGATTAGAATAAAAAAGAAAATTGTTTAAGTTTGCTATTATAAGTTT
>NW_021534491.1:0-381 GCF_001605985.2 Dendrobium catenatum | reverse complement strand
TCTTATGTTATTTTTGTAGTGTTTTGAGTATCTTTTACATTATAGAAAGAGTTTCATTTGCTTGCAAAAATTTGGGTCCCTTCCCAAATTTTTGCGTGCATCAGTTCTTGAATAGAGGATTGCCCAAAAATGAAAGAATAATTCACCATCAACATCATAGAGTGGTCAGATGGAGCTTTCCAAATGAAAAGAGATTGGACTAAGAGATAAGGAATATGTTTCCCTGAACTAGGGGTGTCAATTTCGGGTCACGGGTCGGGCTAGGGTCGAACCCGGAATTGATCTGGAACTATTGGAGTTCGTGTCAACCCAACCCGCTTTTGCAAACGGGTCGATTTTCTAGATCCGAACCCGACCCACTTCGGGTTCGGGTCAACTCGA
>NW_021534490.1:0-303 GCF_001605985.2 Dendrobium catenatum | reverse complement strand
ACACACACACTCATTCTCTATCACTCCCCATCTCCCTATCTCTCTTTCTCATTCTCTCTTCACTCACCTCTCTCTCACAATCTGCCTCCCATACTCTCACCCTTTCTCTTGCACTTTATTTCTAGCTTTCTCTCTCTCTCATCACTTTCTTTATCTTAAATATATTCATTCTATACCTCTCTATCTATCTTTCTCTCTACTCTCTTTTACTCTCCTCTATCTCCTAATCTTTATCTCACTCCTTTCTATCTCACTAAAAAACATCTTTCCCTCTTACTCTATCTTCCATTCAATTTTGCTCTC
>NW_021534489.1:0-1239 GCF_001605985.2 Dendrobium catenatum | reverse complement strand
TTAATATTGATTAATCAAAATTAATTAAAATTAATTGCTTGATTAATTGTATAAAATACAAAAGTTATTTAAAATATAAAAATTATTTGAGAGAAAATTAAAATTCAGGAGCATTTTAATTGACTAATTAGAGCAAGTAATAAAAAAATGCTTTGAATAAAATAGAGAAATGGGGGAAGAATGTTGCCCACTATTTGACATATACATGCTCTCAAATTCTCCAAAAATCCTTTCCAAATAATAACTCTTAAACAAATGGTACAACCTCTCCAAACAACTCAGAAATCTTCAAACTCCATTTGCATGTTCTCCAAGTTCCCTCTTGTATGAGTTGTTGCAACCATCTTTGGGCTTTATCCTCTACAACTACGACCCCTGACTACTACAACCACTGGCTACGAACACCTACAAACAAATAAATGAGCAGTCAATGCATCATAAATAAATTGAATGAATCTAAACTACTGCAGGTAAAGCAAAGTATTGAAAAGCAGGAAAAGTTAAGTACGAAAAAGCTAGTAATGCAATAGTGCTAGAAAATAGGAAGAGTACTGAACTGCTGTAGTAAGAAAAAGACTACAAGTACAGAACAACCAAAAAACACTAATGCAATGTCAAATTCTGAAGTATCAAAATCACAAACTCAAATGAACTTATAACCTTTTCAAATTCTCTAAATAACAAATCCTAAACAATTGACATCCGCTCAACAAACAAACAATCAAATTCAAAAATTATTGGGCAGCCTTGTTTATAAGGACTTGGTTGTAAGACCCACTATCCGACAACTTTCATAAGAAAGCAGTAAGACCGATCATAGGGGAAAAGTTTTAGGTAGAAATTGACCTAACCCCTAAACCCAATTAAAACCCTCGGCCACTTCTAATAGAAGTCGTAAGTCCGACATCTGAGGGAAGTGTTTAGGTGATAACACATATTGACCCCTCACTTGGGCATCCTAGTCTATAGGATTAGGTTGTAAGACCCGCTTTCGGGCAACTTCTTACTGAAGTCGTAAGCCCCAAATGTTTTAGGAAAAATTAATAAATAAATTGTAATGAACCTAAAACCCAAATATTCTAATTCAAACTTTTGGGCATCCTAATCTATAGGATTAGGTTGAAAGACCCGCTATCGGGCAACTTCTACCTGAAGTCGTAAGCCCACACATTTTAGGAAAATTGCTAAATAAATAGTAATGTTCCTAAACCCTAAACAATCAAAATTTAAACCTATGGG
>NW_021534488.1:0-224 GCF_001605985.2 Dendrobium catenatum | reverse complement strand
CCACTTTTCTTTCATGATTAGTTGGGAGGCCCACTTATTTTTTTTTATTTATTTATTTTTGAAATTTTCAGATGACCCACTTGTTTCATTCATGATTAATGAAAGAGTATTATTTGCATCGGATAGAATCTCTTATTCTTTTTGTTTACAAAAAATATTACGTTAATTTAATTAATAAGGAGCTGTTTAGAATTATTATTTATTTATTTATTTTTAAATATGAA
>NW_021534487.1:0-211 GCF_001605985.2 Dendrobium catenatum | reverse complement strand
AGAGCCATATGCCAACATACCTGATGAAGCAATTATACTAATATCACATGTAATTAACAAACATCATTATTAATAGATGGGATAGTGAACAACACTCTAAGGCCATTAGTTCCAGAGTTTTGTGATCCCGAGTGGAGAAGCTTGATGGAGCAGTGCTGGTCAACAGAGCCATCAGAAAGGCCATGCTTCATTGAGATTGCTAATAAATTGT
>NW_021534486.1:0-376 GCF_001605985.2 Dendrobium catenatum | reverse complement strand
TAATCAAAATAATAATATTTGGAATCATAAAAAACAAACAAGTTGCAAGAATATCAACAAGTAAGAATTAAGTAGCAACTATTTCAACAATCTCCCCCTTTTTGATGATGGCAAAATAATTACTATTTGAATAAAATTGAATATCCTTAATTTCTTCTTAGCTACCTCTAAAAAATATACATGTGAATATAAGGGAATTCCTTGAAGAACAAAAAAAATTTTAATTTTTAATTTTACACTCACAAATGACGCAAAAATGAAAACAAAATTAAAAAATAAGAAAACAAAAAAACAAAAAAAAAAATTAAAACAAAAAACAAAACAATATTACTCCTCCTTTTGACAACAAGAAAAAAGGTAAAATGAAGGTTGAAAT
>NW_021534485.1:0-220 GCF_001605985.2 Dendrobium catenatum | reverse complement strand
ATAAAAAATATAGACTCTAATTTTACAAAATATTCTAAGCATATCTTAATTTGAAGTCTTCAATAATCTAGAGTATGATTTTCCTGAAATGTTAGTACACACAAGAGCAAAAACAAATTTTACAAAATATGTTAGGAGAAATAATAATCAAAATAATAATATTTGGAATCATCAAAAACATATAAGTTACAAGAGTGTAAACATGCAAAGCTAAGTAGCA
>NW_021534484.1:0-1127 GCF_001605985.2 Dendrobium catenatum | reverse complement strand
CACATCCTACTCCCCCTTTTGTCATCACAAAAAGAGGTTCCTAGACACATAAAAGAAAAAGTAAAAAACATAATAGAAACTAAAAAAAACTACAAGACAAACTACAGAAAATAGAAAACAGAAAACACAGACAAGAAGAACGAGGGACCCTGATCATCAGATGAAGGTGGTGGAGGTGGCTGTTGAAAGTAGCTAGCAAGCGTAGTAAACTGAGCATTGAACCAGGTGATGTCCTGGTCATGCTGCTGCTGCTGGTGAGTAAAGTAACTATCAAAATGGGCTAAATCCTCTGTGCGGTGCTGCTCGTAGCGGGCGATGTGGCTTAAACGACAAGAATTTAAAGAAACAGCCATATCGTCTAGGCTGATCATAGAATCATCCAGGACAATATAGCACAATAATTGCGTACAAGCCGATTGGTCAAAAAGGCGATCCGATCATTCGGGCCGATCATATATCATCCAGGACAATTAGACACAAACGATCATCTCGAGGAGTCAACCCAGACGACCGTTGAAAAAAAGCATATTGTCCGGGCCGATTAGGTGTATCATCCAGCACGATACATAATAATTGATTGTACTGACCGAACATAAAACATTTTAAATTTATGCCACGTGTATCGTCCTAGACGAACATGATCGGCCAGGACGATTGTCCAAAAATAATTTGTCCAGATCTAATTTTAAGGATTTAAATGTGCTGATGTGTGGATCGTCCCGAACGATCTAGTGTATCGGCCAGGACGATGCCATAAAATGCATTGGCCAGGACGAAATAGGTTATCATCCAGGACTATCATCAAGATTGCAACAGAGTTCGATCAAATCATCAAGGACGATAAAATATTAGCCAGGACGAAGAGTTATAGCAAGCCCAGAAAAGTTCAGCAGATGAAAATCTGAAGAGAATTTGCCCTATCGTCTAGGACGATAAAAGTATCAGCCAGGATGATGTGACTAGATTTTGAAAAGATAATGAATGATGGTGATGATCAAAGCTCTCAAAAATAAAATAAAAGTAAACTAGAAGAAAACAAAAACGAACAACGATAAAAAGCTAAAAACAAATAATTTAAAAAGAAGTGAATTTTTTTTTTATCAAAACAATTCATATGAGAATTTCTT
>NW_021534483.1:0-301 GCF_001605985.2 Dendrobium catenatum | reverse complement strand
CAAAGGTAGGCCATCTAGATATGGATTTATCAAAAATCCAAACATTATGTAATATATTGATATTGTTTCCTTTAGAAACCTTCCATCTCAAAATATTTTTAAGAGCCTTATATCCTTGAAATATAATTCTGATAGTAGGAGAGCTTTGTTGTTTAATCTGAAAGTCCCAGAGCTGATTTCCATACTTAATCTTCAAAATTTAGACAAGACTTGAATTGGAACCTGATATAAGCTTCCATGCAAATTTTGCCCGAAGTGGACCTGCCTTGTATTCCATAAATTGAATACCTTGTCCTCCCAT
>NW_021534482.1:0-308 GCF_001605985.2 Dendrobium catenatum | reverse complement strand
GAATGCCGGAGTGATCTATCAACGGGCCATGACCCGTATCTTTGACGATTTAATCCACAATCAAGTTGAGTGTTATATTGATGATTTAGTTGTCAAGAGCAAGGTCAGAGAGGCTCACCTGTGTGACTTAAGAGTTATTTTTGAACAGTTGCGCCGCCACGATTTGAAAATGAATCCCTTGAAGTGTGTCTTTGGCGTCACCTCGGGGAAGTTCTTTGGATTAGTAGTGAGGCACCGCGGAATCGAGATCGACCCTGCTAAAATTGAAGCAATCTTAAATATGCCATCTCCTAAGAGCCTTACTCAGT
>NW_021534481.1:0-278 GCF_001605985.2 Dendrobium catenatum | reverse complement strand
GGCAAGATACTACCGCCTCCACCGAAGAAAGGGGTCGCCAACAAAGACAAGGAGAAAGAGATAGTTATCAACGATGATATTATTCTTGAAGATCCTAAGAAAAAGAAAACTCCAGCCAATGGGATGGATTATAATATCTTATCTCATTTAAGAAAAATTCCTGCACAGCTCAGCATATACGATGCTTTGGTAATGTCTAAAGACCTTCGGGAGACTCTGATTCAAGCTCTCAAAGATCCCAAAAGATACGAGGCGTATTTTGCTGAACGTAGTTTGAC
>NW_021534480.1:0-220 GCF_001605985.2 Dendrobium catenatum | reverse complement strand
GATTTGAAATGACATTTGAAACTTGCTGGAGGTGGTTTTGTTCAATTCGGAGTTCATTTGGTTAGAAATCAATATTTGAGCCCCATAGGGGTATTTTGGTCATTTTGACCCCTGGTCAACTAGGGGTCAAAATAGGTCTAGAAAAATACAGTTTAAAGTTTAACATATCAAGATTAAAGGTATGGAAGTGACTAGAGGCTTCTGTGAAGGCTCTAAGGTC
>NW_021534479.1:0-329 GCF_001605985.2 Dendrobium catenatum | reverse complement strand
AAATTTATTTTAATAAAACTAATTGTAATATCAATATTTTTTATGGATTTAATCTCGCAGGATGATTTTGTATGAGCTCGAGAAAGTCGGTAGTCCACTAGCGAGGGATCATCTTCAGGATCGGCCCACATTTCTGAGTATCATACATGGTCAGATGTTATTGGTGGAAGATAAAGGGGGAGGGTATATGGCATGGGTTCACAGGCCTATGCTATTGAGGGCAGTTCATCCACCTATGTATTTTATGATCCAAGTGGAGCTTAAGAATCTGTAAGCGAGAGGGTTGCAGTGTTGACTAGAGAGATTGAAGAGATGAAAAGGGTTCAATC
>NW_021534478.1:0-292 GCF_001605985.2 Dendrobium catenatum | reverse complement strand
GAGAAACCAATTGTGAAGAAGGGCAAGAAAAAATTCCAAAGAGCTTTCTAGGTAGACTCAGCTTCGAACTCGTTAGAGACAGAAAAGGAAGAGGAAGTCACTAATCTGTGCTTAATGTCCGATAATCTTGATCAGTTAGATCAAGAAGAGGTATGTGACTTAACATGTGATGAACTTTTTGAAGTTTTTGAACATATGCATGATATATATAGGAAAATCAAATGCATACTAGTCTGGGCTTTGAATTTGAAGAGCTACAAAAGGAACATAAAATCCTTAGGAAAGATCATGC
>NW_021534477.1:0-216 GCF_001605985.2 Dendrobium catenatum | reverse complement strand
AAGGTAGAAGTGACTTTTTAAGGGATTCTCCACCTAGCTGTGGGGGCTAAATGAGAGACACTTGGTTTAGTACAATACTTGGAGGGTGCCTCCAAGGAGTGGACGTAGGTCAAGGTTTGACCGAACTACTATAAATCTGGTGTGTTCATTTCTTATTATTGCTTTCGCATTTAATGTCTGCATCATTGATTTCTTTGTGGTGTTTTGGTTTGTAGT
>NW_021534476.1:0-207 GCF_001605985.2 Dendrobium catenatum | reverse complement strand
CCCCAAAATTTCTGTTCAGTTAAGCTATCTGGATTTTAAATTTCAAAACGTTTTATCGTCTGCATCGCGCAAACGGATTCAAAAATGGGTTCTAGGGCTTGGTTCGCTGGTTGCATGAACTGAGCCCTATTTGGTCCGTCGATCTCTCGATCAACGAATCTGATCACGCCGTTCAGCGCGTTAACCCAACCGTGTATTTGGATCCGT
>NW_021534475.1:0-441 GCF_001605985.2 Dendrobium catenatum | reverse complement strand
GAAATAAAAAAAAAAAACATAATTTTAATCTAAAATAATCTCAAGAGTCTTACCTCATGATATGTAATTAAGTATAGGGGCTTGGCTTTATGAGAAACTTTGAAGCCTAGTAAAAAATCCTATCTTAGTTTCTTAAGGTAAGGAAATTTTCTCTAGGACAAAGGGTATTTTCTAAAATTTGATTTCTATTCTTGAATGCCATTAAACAATGTCGTGCTCATCTTTTGAGATCATCTGTTATTCTATTTGAAGTATTTGATTAGATCAATTGTAAAAATTTCAAGGTTTGTTCTCTTTTTTTAACATTACTATAGAATATCATGTTTACCTTTTGAGAAAATATGTTATTCTCTTTATTAAGATTAATCATTATAATAGTAAAATTTTAAAACATTAATTCTATCTTTGAATCTATTGTAGAATGTTATATCTATATTTTGA
>NW_021534474.1:0-561 GCF_001605985.2 Dendrobium catenatum | reverse complement strand
AATATTTTCAAATGCCTCACAAAAGTCCACTCAAAATTCAAAAATCCCAAAATTTAAGATATTTAAATTTGAAATCATCCATCAATGACTCAAAGCAAAATTTATCCACCATCCGCAATAGTTTGCCGAGATGGACAAGTTAAATTATACTTCAGCTCACAAAGAGCCAAATGTTTAGTCGAAAATATCACTAAGATCCATTCTCAAACAATCTCCTTCCAGTAAGGACGTGGTACGTGTCCTCTAATCGGCAGTTTTGCCGTCAAATGGCAATGCAGGTAAACGGTTATGACCCGGGGCCCTCTGAACCGAATGGTTTTGCCGCCAAATGGCACCACGAAATATCGGTCATAGCCAGCGCCATTACGTTCCTTATTGGCATCAAATCCTTGATATATGAATCAATATAATATGATTGATAGGGTAAAAAGCCCTCTGTCAGCTAAGGTGGATTCAAATTGTCCTCTTAGACAAACATCTATCCCAGGTCTACAAGGTACCCTTAGACGAAGCAACCCATGGCTGCCGATAAGGATCCTTCTATCAGGTTGGGTTGAATAC
>NW_021534473.1:0-257 GCF_001605985.2 Dendrobium catenatum | reverse complement strand
CGATGACATACATCAGTAGAGAAATTCCGTAAAAAATTTAATCATTTGGATTTTATTTTGATTTTAAACATTTTTTATACCAGATTTTTTGAAAATGAGCACAATAAGTAATTAATTAAGGAAAAGGAACTTAGCTATACAATCAAACTGAAACAAAATCTTACAAATTTTTTGTTAACTCCAATATCTCGAGAAGTTGAGTATGGCGAAGAAAAAAAATTTTCCTGCAAAGAAGCCGAACTTATCATTCATCGAAC
>NW_021534472.1:0-212 GCF_001605985.2 Dendrobium catenatum | reverse complement strand
AGCAACGGCGTCAGGCGATGGTCCGGCGGAGGTGAGGGCCTCCAGTGGTAGTCCGGCGGAGTAACAGTGTCAGGCGGTGGTCCGGCGGACCTAAGGGCCTCAAGTGGTGGTCCGGCGGAGGTGAGGGCCTCCAATGGTGGTCCGGCGGAGCAACGGCGTCAGGCGGTGGTCCGGCGGAGGTGACGGCCTCGAGTGGTGGTTCTACGGAACTC
>NW_021534471.1:0-983 GCF_001605985.2 Dendrobium catenatum | reverse complement strand
TTGATTAATTTGGAAGATTCAGTTCAGTAACCAAATTTCAAAGCCAGATCCTGGATAAAAAGGTTTTGTCGCGGCCCAGTGCGAGCGGGATCCGTCCCGGATCGGGTCGGGTCGTGACAAAAGTCAACCCTCGAAGAGGACCGAAAAGGAGATCTTGTGCAACAATACCAAAGTGATTAGTGAGTGCGGATGTAAGCACAAATATCCCTACGGCGTATTTACACACAACCCTTAAGGATGATATCATACTTTGCATGACGAACATCACTTGGTAGAAGACAAATCGTCGTGGCCACGGACTGCCGAAAAGTACGAGAAATCCTTTAGAGTTATATCTATTTAGAATGATATTTACAAGTGGCGGGGGATGCCCCTTGCGATGTGCAAACTCAAGCGTAGTATTTTCTCAAGTATTGCCCATTGATGACAGGCATGAGATGAACACCATTCGCATCAACTAGCAAATAAGATCCATCCTCGTATACTTGCTCTACAACGAATGGGCCTTCCCAAATAGGCTCAAACTTACCACCTCGACGACGACGCGAGATGAGGCCTACACAAGACAAGGACTAACTCCCCGACCTGAAAAGCACGGGGTAAACAAGGCGATCATGTGCCTGGGCCATAAGGGCCTAGTACAACTTAAGGTTCTAATAGGCTTGCAAATAAAGCTTTTCTAAACCATCAAGTTCTTCCAACCGGAGTCGGGCATTATCTTCATGAGAAAGATTGTGGCTAACTGCTATACGCAATGAAGGGAGCTCGACTTCAAGTGGAAGGACGGCTTCAACCCCAAAAGCTAAAGCATATGGTGTAGATTGAGTAGAAGTGCGGTATGTAGTCCTATACGCCCATAATGCTTCAGGCAATTTGTCGTGCCATTCTCTTTTATTTGCCATGAGTATCTTTCTTATCAATTGGACTAAAGTCTTATTGAATGCTTCAGTCAAACCATTAGCTCTAGGATAGTAAATCGAGGA
>NW_021534470.1:0-281 GCF_001605985.2 Dendrobium catenatum | reverse complement strand
TTGAGCCGAACTCGAGGTTTGATCGACCCAGTTTTCAATCTGGTTTGCATCGGATGACCCATAGTATGTTGAATGATGGGTTGAGGAGGTTGTGCGTTTAATATGTTTTCAGGTAGAGGCTGCGGTTGTATGACTGGAGTGACAGTTCTGTGCGTAGATCGTGAATCCTGTTTTGGCTGCAGAGTAGAAGTTGGAACAAGAAACAGCGGAGATATCTCTGTTGTTCTGTTTGATTTGAGTGGAATGTAATTGGCGAAGGGAAAATGATTTTCATCAAAAAT
>NW_021534469.1:0-365 GCF_001605985.2 Dendrobium catenatum | reverse complement strand
TATTGAATCGTTTCTTGGTCGTAGATTTCTTTGGGGAGCGTGCAACTTTTCCCTTTTGAGGGAAGATTGAGTGATAGCTTACTCAAGAATTGACGAATCCCAAAAAAGCGGAAACTAAACAAAATCATCAAAGAGTTTTTAATTTAATATTAATTAAGAGATTTTGAATTAAAAACTTAAGTATATAATATAGACATGAATTTAACTTAATGAATTAAATGTTTAAAAAAACTATGATATTATGTTCAATTTTAATTGTAGGGAGATTTAAAATTATTAGATTTATTTTAAGATTAATATAATATTTAAAAAATAAATTAATAGTTATCAATTTGATTAGACATAATTTTTCAAATCATATTTGA
>NW_021534468.1:0-263 GCF_001605985.2 Dendrobium catenatum | reverse complement strand
AACCACGAACCCGGCCGTCTCCAAAGTTGCTGGGTGATATGATCTCACTCAACTAGGGATTCCTCTCTCAAACGCTCATACGATCTCACAAAGAAATCAAGGGAAGAAAGTTTATCATTCATTCATTAACTATTTTGAAGACTAAAAAGATGCCAGATGAGTGGAGAATGAGTGTGTTAATTCCTATTTTTAAGAATAAAGGTGATGGACAAGATTGTGCGAATTCTAGAGGTATTAAGTTAATGTGTCATACTTTAAAACTA
>NW_021534467.1:0-260 GCF_001605985.2 Dendrobium catenatum | reverse complement strand
TGGTGCTTTCAAATACTTAGAGCCTCAGTGCTTATTTTAATCTCAAAAAAGAGTTAAATATCCAAGTTCAAGCCCTTTCGTATCCTTCATGTAGAGAGTGAAAGCTTATTTATGATTATTTGAGAGTGTTATAACCCGTAAATATGAAGAAAATTAGAAACACTTCATGAGACTGCATGTATTTTTTCCTTGATCATAAAGTGCACTACAGGAAAAATGGCTTTTACCGGCGGTTCATGGACCGCCGGTGTTACCGGCGG
>NW_021534466.1:0-220 GCF_001605985.2 Dendrobium catenatum | reverse complement strand
TAAAATAATAAAAAAACTGTTACAAACAAAACTTAAGGATTCGTTTGGGACGGCTTTTTTATTGCTTCTTAAAACAGTTTTTTTATTTAAAAATTCAAATTTTTAAGTTAAAAAAAATACTTCAAAAAATAATTAAAAAGAAGTCCCAACAATGCCTAAATCTCTAGCCAAATTATTTGCATGCCCTAAAGTGACAGAAGATCGCAAATCCATACTCAAA
>NW_021534465.1:0-376 GCF_001605985.2 Dendrobium catenatum | reverse complement strand
AGGTACTTTCTCCCTTGATCCTCCTTGCTTCCTGATCCAAACCCCACAAGTTTTACACCTTAAATCTAATCAAATACATGGTGTAAAAAGAAAAAGACTTAAACCTGCAAAACAGAGTCATGAGGCAATTTATATAACAGAAATATGATCATCCCAAAATTGGCCTAACACTTAGAGTGCTAAGTGCTAGGCCCCCTGCTTCTATCCTATTGGCCATGCCTTTTGGGAGATTTTAAGCAGCGCCTGCAAGCAAACAACATTATGATAATCATGATTTAATTTACCTCCTTTTGGACATGGCCACCTGCATAGAAAAGCATGTATATCTTTCTATACTAATCACTTAAGAGCAAGTGCCCACAACGCAGACAATCCA
>NW_021534464.1:0-305 GCF_001605985.2 Dendrobium catenatum | reverse complement strand
GATACATCACTAGAAAAGCTCTTAATAGAAAAAGAGAAATGATGATAAACTCTTGTGCTCGAAGCAATTTTATAAGGGGATTAATGATTCATTATCCATAAATTTTTATATGAAGGCACCTCACATTAGGTCATAATTAGGCTATACTTGGTTAGACAACTATTCATAATTCATTCTTCTTTAAATTTTTCATATTTAATATATTTTTCTAAATGAAAGCTTGCAAGTGTGTGGCCCTTTCACATTTTCACCTAATTGGATAAAGTTTTATTAACTATAAATCATTCGTATCTCATTATGTATAT
>NW_021534463.1:0-200 GCF_001605985.2 Dendrobium catenatum | reverse complement strand
TTTGACAGCACAACTTCTATGAATTTTAAACCATAGATCAACTTTACTATATGGTAGAAACCTTAAATGATGAAAAGTAATTGTACATATTTTCTATTTTTAAGGATTTATTGAATTTATTAAAGTCATTATATTTAAGTGTCTATTAAGTAGGTTTAAGGCATAATTAGATGTTCTAATTATTTTTCATATATTATCCA
>NW_021534462.1:0-279 GCF_001605985.2 Dendrobium catenatum | reverse complement strand
GCAGAATCATATCCGATAATGGGTCCGCTTTCAAGTCTACGAAGATCAATAATTTTGCAAATCGTCATGGTATTGATTGGAGATACTCAACAATCTATTACCCACGGGCTAATGGATTGGCTGAGGCCTTCAATAAAACTTTGGTTCAAATCATCAACAAGACCCTCGATGATAATAAACGTCTGTGGGATGAGAGATTGGTGGAAGCTTTGTGGGCCTATAGGACCACTTATCGAACCCCTACCCAATCCACACCGTTTGCACTAGTGTATGGATCCG
>NW_021534461.1:0-233 GCF_001605985.2 Dendrobium catenatum | reverse complement strand
CTATACTCAAAACAACTTTTAAAAGCATGAGGTTCTCTCCTTGGCTTACTTAGATCTCACTTCTCAAAGGAGGAGACTTTGAAGTCTACAACTCCTACGAGCCATGTTGGGATAGCATAAGTTTTCCCATAGCTAAAGTCTTGGGCTTGAGTGGGTCTTGAAGGTCGATCTCTTCTCACTCAATTATGGTTGAATTGCTAACAACTAGAGATCTAACTGAGTCTAGTTAACTT
>NW_021534460.1:0-313 GCF_001605985.2 Dendrobium catenatum | reverse complement strand
TGGTCTTCCAAGGCCCCTCTTTCTGCAAGGAAGTCCGGAGATTCTTTCTTCTCCCTCTGTCCTTCTGATTGAGGTGTTTTCTTGGTCCTCCAAGGCCCCTCTCTCTGCAAGGAAGTCCGGAGATTCTTTCTTCTCCCTCTTCTCCCTCTGTCCTTCTAATTGAGGTGTTTCCTTGGTCTTCCAAGGCCCCTCACTTTGCAAGGAGGTCCGGAGATTCTTTCTTCTCCCTATGTCCTTTCTATTGAGGCATTCCCTCGATTTTTCGAGGCCCCTCTTTTGGCAAGGAAGTCCGGAGATTTTCCCTTATCCCTCT
>NW_021534459.1:0-263 GCF_001605985.2 Dendrobium catenatum | reverse complement strand
AGGCGAACGCAAAAAGCGGGATAACGAAATTTCAAAATACCATTGCTTTCTCTCTCTACAAACGTGGAGCTTCTCTCTCCTTCAGAGTTTCAATTATCTGCCTCAAGTCATTCTTCCTTGGCTTGTTCATATAAAAAAAACCCATATGAACATGCTCTTTACATCAAGAATAAGAATAAAGTTGTTTTAATCGTTTGCTTGTTCATTGAAAATTTGATCTTCACCAAAAATAATCAAATGATGTTTCAAAAATTCAAACAAGC
>NW_021534458.1:0-323 GCF_001605985.2 Dendrobium catenatum | reverse complement strand
TTCCAATTCTATTCTGCTCTAAAATGTTCCTGCGAGATAGGGGGCATTTTAAATATTTATTCGGGTCGACATTGCACTGCATGCCGAGATCCCTAAATAAATATTTAAAATTATCAATTCATATGTCTTTTGTGCTAAAGAATACACAGATACTTGTTTTTCAAAGCACATGCAGGTGTTCTTTCAAAAGTAGAGACACCATCTCCAACAAACCAAGGTTTAAAAGTTAAGAAAGAGACTTTTGAAACTACACACTCCTACAAAATTGAGCCAGAAAAGCTTGAAGTCTTTCGACAGTCTGAAGCTTAAGGTTCGAATGGGTG
>NW_021534457.1:0-294 GCF_001605985.2 Dendrobium catenatum | reverse complement strand
GGTTAGAGAAATTCATAGGTTTTAAGGGGGGTTATCCACATACGTTAATTAAGGGGTCAAAATTTGGCTTTTAAAATTAGAGTCAATCTTAAGAGTTTCGGATTTTTAATAAATACTAGATCTAATTACGAGTCGTTAGACAGGTGGAACACTTAATTTGGAGTTTTCTATGAAGAGATATGATTTTTAAAAGTTCTGGCCCGTTCTAACCTAAGGTCACCTAAGATGCTGAGTCCTTGGTTTTAGCTAAATTATGTAGGTTTGATGTTTCTAGGAAGTGATGAATTCTAATTG
>NW_021534456.1:0-208 GCF_001605985.2 Dendrobium catenatum | reverse complement strand
AACCACTATGAACTATGGTGTGTCTTTTATTAATATTTTTACATTTTATTTTTCTGCGATTTATTATGTAGTTAAAAACTATAATCTTTTTATTATTACATAATTTATTCTCTTGTGAATCAAGGGATAAAGTTTTATATTTTTTAGATATTAAAAAAATTATAAAAAAATTTACCTTCAAAAGATTATGTTGGGAAAGTAACCCACG
>NW_021534455.1:0-318 GCF_001605985.2 Dendrobium catenatum | reverse complement strand
GAATTGACACCCCTACTGATGAGCACACAACGATGTGAGAGAATTTATTTTCTTATTCAGATTGGGCTTAACTTGTGTGCTTGTAGGCTTCTGGTTCAGGCTTCCATAGTTCTGTAATTTTTTATCTGAATGGGGACGCTTTCGAATTAATTTTGGATTTCATAATTTGATAACTTAGGTTTTGTTTCGAACATCTTTCTTTCTGATTCTTAAAACTATTTTTTTAAAATAAAAAATAACTTTAAAAAGCATTAAAAAAGCCGCCCCAAACAAAACCTTAACCTTTTACAAAGTTTTGCTTATTTTAAGAGCTTCGAT
>NW_021534454.1:0-256 GCF_001605985.2 Dendrobium catenatum | reverse complement strand
TGGAGTACACCCTCTATGATACCATCCTAGTTTCAAATTTATATTTTGATCCTTTGTGTGGAGTAAGTTTCCTCTCCACATGATCATCCACTAGTAATAGAGTACACCCTCTATGGTTCCATCCAAGTTTCAAAATCTTGATTCAATCCTATGTGTAGAGCAAGATTCATCCCCACTTGATCATCCACTAGTGATAGAGTACACCCTTTATGGTACCATCCTAATTTCAAAATCTTGATTTGATCCTCTATGTGGA
>NW_021534453.1:0-352 GCF_001605985.2 Dendrobium catenatum | reverse complement strand
TCACATGAGAACAAATCATGGAAACTTACTTAATTTTCATGATTTAAACAAGTGGACAGCGGATATAGGATTTTGGAGAGCGAAAATTGAAGTTTCTAAGGACCTAGGGCTTGGAGGCCTCAACCACATAACAATTGGCCATGGGGGGACCCTAGGTTTCACTAAGTTTCAAAGGTATACCTTCCCCGGTTTGTCCTAGCGCTCCAAATTCCTGTCCAAGTTGCTATCCAAGCTCCAATCCAAGATTTAGTCCGCTGTCCAAGCTACTCCCCACGTTCCACTTGTTGTCCAAGCTCCGCTCCAAGTTTTAATTGTTGTCCAAGCTACTCCGGAGGGTGGATTTGCTGTCCAA
>NW_021534452.1:0-219 GCF_001605985.2 Dendrobium catenatum | reverse complement strand
TCAGGAGATGATATTAAAACATCAAATTCAGATGAAATCGATCTATCCTCTAGTGCAGGATTAACTCTAAATAGAAATAGAATATTTCATCCAGTCAGGGAAAATCATGAATTTAAATCCCCGACTCCTTCTGAAATGCAATTTTAATGGTCTACGAATTAAATACAGCTCTTAGAGAGACAGTTATCCGTCATTATATGTTAGACAAATTTAAACCAT
>NW_021534451.1:0-310 GCF_001605985.2 Dendrobium catenatum | reverse complement strand
CTACGATAAACGAGCTCGAGCTAGCTCGCGAGCTTTGACAAGCTCAATTCGTTTTCCAAAAAAACTGCAGCATTTATGACAAAATTAAATTTTTCTAAAAAGCTGCAGCACTATTCAAAATAAAGTTGCAGTATTTTCCAAAAAAAAGCTCTTGCCTGAAGAACTCCTTTTACTACCCAAATCAAGTTTTTTAAATATTGAAAAAAGCTGCAGCACTATTCAGGTAAATGTTTACTACTTTTAATTAGCCATTCATATTTTTAATAATTTTTTAATATTTGATTTGACACCGGATTGCATGGGATTTGAC
>NW_021534450.1:0-239 GCF_001605985.2 Dendrobium catenatum | reverse complement strand
TTTTGAAATATTGATGTTGTAATGATGTTTTAACACTATCGTTGCCAGGTACCAAGTCTTGGATGAGAAAAGTGGAGGGTTGCGTTAGGTAGTTGATAACCAGCGTAAAATTTGTCGAACAATAATGACATGAATCCTTTAAAAAATTGTGTTAATGCTAGGACGTCCCCTGGAAGCGACGCGCTGTATGGCCTGAATACATTGACAAGTGTGCAAGGGCCGCTGCACCGGCACCCGGG
>NW_021534449.1:0-210 GCF_001605985.2 Dendrobium catenatum | reverse complement strand
TTTTTTCCGTGCTTTGATGGTTTCCCGAGCCTGTGTTACTTTGGATTCTAGCGGGCTGTTTTCTTACCGAGACATGAACTCCTTGGATTCCTGTTCTGGTTTAATGTGGAGCTGAATTCCGAGCTGGGAAGAAATTTCCCGTTGCTTTGCTGCTTTGAACTCACGGCCTGAGATGCTGGCTCCTTGGATCCGTGAGGTGCTGGCTGTTTT
>NW_021534448.1:0-215 GCF_001605985.2 Dendrobium catenatum | reverse complement strand
GGTATTCAAAGAGGGGTGATCATTCACTTAATTTTGGATTAAGTGAATGATGAGGAAAGACTAGGTTTTAGATCCTAAGCCTAAGCGGGGTGTTCAATTGTTGAACTTAGATTCGAACAATTGAGAGAAAGATCCTAGAATTTTGTTCTAAGTTCAACGATCCCATGTGATGGTAAGTAGAAGTTTAGGAAAAGCTTCAAACTATTATACATGGG
>NW_021534447.1:0-286 GCF_001605985.2 Dendrobium catenatum | reverse complement strand
ATACTTTCTTAGTTGTGAGTATATCTTCTAGATATTAAAGAATAGGGGCTCTCTCTCTAATATAGGGAAGAACAAGTCACAAAAAGAAACAATCAAAATCATATGATATGTGCAATGACAAGATTTCAAAACACATAAAAGATATATAAAAACTTTGGACATTATATAATATGATAGATCATTATAGCAAGAAAAAAAAAAGATCTTAATTTCAAAAACTATTTTTTTAAAAAAGAGATAGTCTTTTGTTTAGAGAAAAAAATTATACCTATCAAAAGATTTTAGA
>NW_021534446.1:0-325 GCF_001605985.2 Dendrobium catenatum | reverse complement strand
GTTTTTTCTCTTCTTGAGTCTATTTGTAATGGTCAAATAGACTGATGCTAAGTAACCCTACACACACACACTTGAGAGATTTAGAATTTCTGTTTTTACTCATATTGGCCAGGAGGATATTTATATCGTCATGGACGATCAGGCTTAAAACAGAAATTCTAAATATGGATTCTTAATTAAGGCATCCGTCACTAACAGCATCGGCCAGGATGATAAACTCAAAACAAAAAGAACTTGCCCCCATAGACAATTAAAGTATACTGTATTTTTAAATAATTGGCCAGGATAATCATTGATCGGCCTGGACGATATTCACAAATTATGC
>NW_021534445.1:0-343 GCF_001605985.2 Dendrobium catenatum | reverse complement strand
AGTGGCTAGCAGGAGCAACGAGAAACTGGCCCCAAGATACTTTGGTCCCTATGAGATCTTGGGGAAGATTGGAGCAGTAGCGTATCATCTGCAGTTACCCTCCTCCGCTACTATACACCCAGTGTTCCATGTGTCACAGCTAAGGAGAGCTTTGGGGGAGCATGCAGTTAGCGCCGAGTTACCAGCAACAATGACTGAGGATTGAGAAGTGATGTTAGAACCCCTGGAACTTATGGGGGTAAGATCAGATCAAGAAGGAAACAAGGAAGTGTTGATTCAATGGAAGGATCTTCCTGATTTCGAGGTGACTTGGGAGCCATTTGAAAGAGTGAAAGAGCAATTC
>NW_021534444.1:0-317 GCF_001605985.2 Dendrobium catenatum | reverse complement strand
TTTTTTTATTAAGAAATTGTTTTAAAAATAGTAAGAAAACTATCCCAAATCAAGCCTAAGACTTCGTTTGTGACAACTTTTTTACTGCTTTCTAAAATAGCTTTCTAATGCAAAAAAAAAAAAAAAAAAAAATATTTTTTAACTAAAAAAGTGCTTTAAGAAATAATAAGAAAGCCATCCCAAATAAAGTCTAAAAAACTATTCCAAACAAAATATAATGTTCAATGGAAATCAATAAAAACAAATGAGTCAAATTTATTTTGAACTGAATTTGAATTGAGCAAACATATTTCAGATTGAATAAAGAGACATAATAG
>NW_021534443.1:0-211 GCF_001605985.2 Dendrobium catenatum | reverse complement strand
ATTATAATTAATTAATATTAATCTTAATTTATTATAATTAATTCAGGTTAATTATAACTAATTATTATTAAATCTAATTAATTATGATTGCCTGGATTTGCGTGCCAACACCTTCAATCCCGCGAAGTTATGAATCTCCTAAACTTAGATTCTCGCCCTCGGAGTTAGCGGCGGACCAGAAAATCGCCCATGCACGCCTTTGTTGCGCATG
>NW_021534442.1:0-303 GCF_001605985.2 Dendrobium catenatum | reverse complement strand
TGTACCTCTTTTCACTTAGCAAACCATTATGCTGAAAGTTTGTTAGGGATGTTAGGCCTTTATAAACTAGCCCAAGGTTAATTAAGAGAGAGGTGAATTGGTATTTTAAAAAATCTTTCGCAATAAAAAAGCCAAACCAAAATCCATCACAAAAAAAAAAATACAATGCGAAATTAAATGCGAAAATAATAAAGGAAAGAACATACCATATTTATAGCGGTTCGGTCAAACCTTGACCTACATCCACTCCTTGAAGGCACCCTCCAAGTATTGCACTAAACTCAGTGTCTCTCCTTTAGCCCC
>NW_021534441.1:0-290 GCF_001605985.2 Dendrobium catenatum | reverse complement strand
AAACTATGAGTGGTCTGTTCATTAACAAGAACAAAAGCATGTTTATTGTTTCTAAGTCTACTAGCCAAGGTAAAGTTAATGATATTAAAAGAATTTGTGGTTTCAATTGCTCTGCTCTTCCTATTAAGTACCGTGGGATCCCTATTTACATGGGTCGTAAGAAAAGTATGCTCTTTGAGGATATGGTTTCGATTTTACAAAGAAAAATTTGTAATTGGTCTTCGAATTTTCTTTCTTTTGGTGGCAGATTGGTTCTTATTAAACATGTTCTTAACTCTCTTTCGATTTAT
>NW_021534440.1:0-565 GCF_001605985.2 Dendrobium catenatum | reverse complement strand
ATTAATTTAATTGATCTATTTAATTAATTATGCACTAGAAATTATATGTTTTTTAGTCCTTTTTTTATTTACATGCCGTATTTATTTTAGCCTAGAATTTGATCAGAGGCTCATGAGGGTATGATAAAAATTTTTCTACTTAAACCAATTAAAAATTTTAGCTCAGATAAAAATTCTAACGGTCCTAAGAAGTAAGCTCAGACTCGCCGAGGGTTTTTTTTGCATTATATTATACTTCTCTACCTTGTTAGGCACCTCCCCACTTGTGGGTTCTGACAGACCACCTGACCTATGAGGGTGCAGTCATGTCAAGGGGATGTTATGCAATCTCTAGGAAAAAACCTATTTTTTAAGTCTAATTTTTAAACTGTTTCATTTTGATTCATGCATTCAATCGAGTCAACTAGTATGCATCGCATTAGTAACAAACTTAAAAGTGTCTAAATATGTAATAGCATTTTATTTTAAGCATCAAATCCTAACTTATATTAAGGGGCCAATTAGGATCTGTTCTAGGTGTTATCCATGCTTTCCTTAAACTCAATCTAATTAACATCCTTAACCA
>NW_021534439.1:0-238 GCF_001605985.2 Dendrobium catenatum | reverse complement strand
ATTATTATTTGGCTTATGTGGCATCTCAATTAAATTTGTATGGAATTAAATTTGTGTAGAGGTCGGGTATTTATTTTATTTTAATGATGGGCTGAAATAAATTTTTTATAATTAAAGTATAAAAGGGTCATGGTCCACAGTTTAAGCGGTTAAGTTCTCATTTCCCTCATTTCTCACCTTGAGTGAAAAGAAGGGGTCTCTCGCTCTCTCGAAAAACACCGCTCTAAACGTAGAAGAC
>NW_021534438.1:0-305 GCF_001605985.2 Dendrobium catenatum | reverse complement strand
ATATCGGTCATCCATTCAAATCACTCCCGATTCGCCCATGATCTCTCACCTATTAACATGCCATGCCACTCCAGAAATCTATAAATAGACCCCTCATTTCTCTTAGGAGGGGGCGCAAGTGAGAGGAAGCGAAGAAGAAGAAGAAGAAGAAGAAGAAGAAGAGAAGGATATAAGAGAAGAAACTCTTCCTCGACCCGCCGACTACGGTCCTTCTGGCTTACGTCGCCCGTCGACTATAGTACTTCCAACCTCTGTCGCCCGCCGACTACGGTCCTTCTAACTTACGTCGCCCGCCGACTACAGTC
>NW_021534437.1:0-252 GCF_001605985.2 Dendrobium catenatum | reverse complement strand
CATGTGAATCTAGAGTAATCATCCATAATCACAAATCCGTACACATTCCCTCCTAGACCTACAGGTCCAACTGGTCCAAAAAGATTCATATGCAAAATCTCTAATGGTTTACTAGTTGTAAGATCCTTATTGTACTAAAAAGAGGATTTCACCTATTTTTCTAATTGACATGCATCACAAAGGTGGTCCTTTGTAAAGTCTAGGTTAAGTATATCTCTCACTAAGTTCTTTTGGGTAATTCTCCTAAGGTTT
>NW_021534436.1:0-208 GCF_001605985.2 Dendrobium catenatum | reverse complement strand
AGTTTTAGTACAATTTTTTTTATTTTTGTACTAAAACTCCATTTTAGAAAGCAATTAAAAAACCGTCCCAAACGAAGCCTTAGTTTGCAATCTACATAAATAAAACATGAATATATGCTTTGGCTGAATACTAATTAGTAAGCTATTATAACTTAGTTTTCAATCTTAAAGATATTGACGTTGATCCAAAATTTTAAGAGCTCAAATT
>NW_021534435.1:0-205 GCF_001605985.2 Dendrobium catenatum | reverse complement strand
TTTGATTTGTTGAAGGCCAGAAGGAGAAATTAATATTAAAGTTTAAATCTTAATATTTTAAGATTGATTTTAGAGATTGTATTTTAGGATTTGATTGATTATTTTGTTGGTTGTAAATTAAAAAAAAGAAGTGTAGATTAGGAAATCTATTAATAAAATTGGTTGATTGATTTTAAATATTGATCTAAAGTTTAATATTTTAAGA
>NW_021534434.1:0-892 GCF_001605985.2 Dendrobium catenatum | reverse complement strand
AAAGTCATCCTAAATGTAACTTTAGTTAGAGACCATAACATTCTATCATCAAGAAGGGTGGGTGGATTCTAATCCTTATTATAAAGTTTGCTACTTATCTATTGGTTCTCTCCTCCTTGGCCTACATGCAGTCCTATTCCATAATGAAAATCTTTAACTCCTTACAGATCATTCGATGAAAAAATCCATCAAATTTCCTTGTTTTCCATGATTACTGTACTACAAGGCATAGTCAAATGGATTGGAAGGAGAACAAACAGTCTTGTGAACATCCATCTTTCCTTTAGTAAAGGAGAGAGAGAAATCTACTACACAAAATAACACAAAAGGTGTTAGCAAGGATAAACATACGAGTATAGGCAGTTTTCAAAACCTCTAACTAAGTCTGTTATGTCTTTCCTTGGATCCTCTTCATGATGCATTTGTTGTTATTTTTCTTTTATAAATGTGTGTGAAGAAAAAATATGGAGGAAATAACTTTGAAAGTAGTCAATTTTGAAAATGGATAAACTGTATGACTAGTTTGAATCGTTACATGAACCATAGACTTCTTCAACTTCTCTTACACCCTAGTTTCCATAGGGTAAACCACCTTAGAGATATTAGATGTCCAAAAACTAAGGCATTGATTGACACCTTATTGTATTTCTTAAATCTCTTTAAAGAAGTGAGCTACTTCATAATCCCAAACTGACATTCATGATGGGATTCTTGTTTGAACATAACTTGCTATCCAGTGTTGTTAACGTTCATTAGTGAAAATACATTTAAGAGTATTCAAAACCATTTCAAAAATTAATTTTGTATCTAGAATTCAATTAATAATAATCAAAAGCTAAAAAGAGAAGATCAACATGAAGCTATTATCACAGAAATGTCAAATTTTTTTTGT
>NW_021534433.1:0-482 GCF_001605985.2 Dendrobium catenatum | reverse complement strand
TTTGTTAAGGCATTCAATTTTGTTAGAAACTTGAAACTTGTACGATGATTACTCAAATTTTAATCGAGCCAAAATCTATTTGCTTAAACTTGAGAATGACTTGCTCCTATGTCTGTTTGCATTCACATTTGCAAGATCCTATTTAGAACTTTAGAAAATACTTATAAAAATTAAGAAACTTGGTTTGAAATAGCTCAAAATTGGCTTGGAATTGATCATTTTCGACTCAACTCAAACTTGGCTCAAGTCAAAATCAAAATGTTCAATTTCAGCTTGAGATTTGCTCGCTTGAACTCAGACTTGATACCATATCTACTATTTATGTTAATAAAGGAAGTGATTACCTCTAGCTCATACAACATTATAGTTGATCCCATACTTGTTTGTAAACATAAAAGCATAATTATGCAGCAAGAAACATGTTGAATGTTTTAAATAGTAATCACAGAGCTAAAGGCATGCAGGAGACCACCAGGAAATAA
>NW_021534432.1:0-264 GCF_001605985.2 Dendrobium catenatum | reverse complement strand
ATCCCTCAGATGATAGAGGCCGGCGAGCTCCCTTTTCTAGGTAGCAGCAAATTAGCATACCCCAAGTTCATTGTTTCTTCCATTTTCCTGATAAAGTTTGAAGATTCTCAAATTCATTAAAAAAAACCCCCATTTTTTCGTGCTCTTTGAAGCATTAAAAGCCATCACCATTATCCTACATTGTATGGTATCAGTAATGATTGAACAAAATAATAATTTTGTAGCCGATGCAGACCTTAACGAACACATAAAGAGCGTGCCAGC
>NW_021534431.1:0-276 GCF_001605985.2 Dendrobium catenatum | reverse complement strand
TCTTCAAGTTAGCCCTCAGCTGGTGCTCCTGGAGAACTTCTAACACCTTCTTCAAGTGCCCCCAGTGCTCTTCCTCTGTTCTGCTATACACTAAGATGTCATCGAAGAATACCAAAACAAATCGCCTCAGATACTGTTTGAAAATCGTATTCATTAGTGCCTGGAAAGTGGCGGGAGTATTGGTGAGGCCAAAGGGCATTACCAAGAACTCACAGTGACCCTCATGAGTTCTAAAAGCAGTCTTGGGCACATCTTCTTTCTTCATTCGAATCTGAT
>NW_021534430.1:0-1450 GCF_001605985.2 Dendrobium catenatum | reverse complement strand
AATTATATACACTATTTTAAATTTTATAAATAGCTTTTCTTTTATTTTCAACTATAGCATTACAAAAATTTTACAAACCTTACCTTGAATTTACAGCATAAGAATGCTTAGGCTTTACAGTACATTACAACATAAGAATGCCTTAAATCCTAAGAAACCATTCTCTGATTTCTCGATAGGTTCAAAATTTTGTCATCTGTAAGGCTTATAAACGTGTGATTTTCACTGTGAGTAGGAATTAGATCCGGAAATAAGATTCAAAACTTTTTGGACCACGGCTGACCGTTCGTCGCCGACGTTGCCTCGCCTCATCGCCCCGTGTCCAACATAGTAACGCCTCCTTCGCCGACTTGCCGTCGCTGGCGCTGTCCCACCTCGCCGGAGCGGTCGTGGTTGCCGTGTCAGGTTGGGTCAACCCAATAACCCCACAGGTTGGATCCAGGTTCATATTTTCGACCCGTTAGCAAAACGAGTTCAGGTTCGAGTCAACCCGTTTTAACCCAAATCAGCTCCGGATTCAACCCAACCCCAACCCGAAAGCCGAATTTGACCCCCTGGCAAGAATGCAATATTGAATACCAAACTTCCTTGGCTCCTTGCATTTCTTTCTTTCCATATGTAATAAACCTAAGCCCAAATGAATAAATAAAAACCAGTTTTGATATCTGAGGGGATATCAATACGATCATTCAAATGCTATTTTTCATTATTTTCTTTCCATTTTTATATCCCTGTGCTTGAAATTTGAGCTCATATATAAAATAATCATTCAACTGGCAATGAATATAAAGGCTTGCAAGGAATTTTTCAACTATAATATTTAAATTATTTGGATCAAATTAATTGCTTACAACTTCCTTCTTTGTACCATATCAAATCGTGGCTATGTAATATTTGATAAGTCATCAAATATGACGCACACTAAATTATAAGCATGAAATTAGCATGACACATTCAATTATGTAAGGCTACGTTAGCTAAATTACTTTAAAAATATGAGAACTCTTCAAAATTAAGTAGCAGATATAGCTTCGTTTGAGATAACTTTCTTACTACTTCTGAAAACAGCTTTCTAGCATAAAAAAATTAATTTATGTACTAAAACTATGTTTTAAGAAGCAATGCAAAAGTTGTCTCAAACAAAACCGAAAGCTTTATTGGGAATGACTTTCTTACTGCTTCTTAAAATAGCTTTATGGTATAATAATTTAATTTTTGTACTAGAAAGTTGCTTTTAAAAAGTAGTCAAAAAGCTGTCCCAAACGAAGCCTAAGACAATCTTTTATTCATTTGGTGAAGATGGTCAACTCATAATTTTTAAGGGAATTTCACAGTGTTTAAAAATTAGTAGATAATCAGTATCATTTGGTACTTTATTAGCATCATTATTTCTTAGGCCTTGATTCAACCTAATATTGGGCACTTTATTGAATGTATAAGGAGCAAAATG
>NW_021534429.1:0-233 GCF_001605985.2 Dendrobium catenatum | reverse complement strand
TAAAACTAAAGTTTTTAATTATATATTTATGTATTCAAAACACTTCCAACATGTCATTGATCTTCTCATTATTTATTGGTCATGTTACTATCAAAAATTATAAATAGACTCCTCATTCTTCATTGAAGGGGTAACAAACAAGGAAGAGAATGAAGAGAAGAAATGAAAAGCAATTAGAGTTCTCTTGCCACTAGACTTCTCCTCGGCAACCGGCCATCACCGGAATTTTTCCT
>NW_021534428.1:0-318 GCF_001605985.2 Dendrobium catenatum | reverse complement strand
GTCTCCGCAAATACATACAAGTCACTTGTGGATAACATCAGTTGATACCTCGTAGGCACAACGAACCACTGTGGGCACAAGTACAATCAACAATCAACCCGAGATTGGTGAAAGGGTGGAAAAGATGCGGAAATAATAGATCTGCTACGAATACTACTAGGAGGTCGTAGAAGATACAACTGACCTCCAGCAAATAAATACTTGTGGATAACAACAGTGTGTATGTCGTATGTACAATGAAACACTGTGGACACAAGTACATCTCCTACGAACAGTTCTAGGAGCTCTTAATGAATACAACGGGTCTCCGCAAATACA
>NW_021534427.1:0-252 GCF_001605985.2 Dendrobium catenatum | reverse complement strand
AAGGGGGTAATCTTGAAGACAAATTGGAATTATTGAAGGTACATTCTGGTAAAACAATCTCAGCTTTGGTATAAACTGCTAGTTTTGATATGGTTGAGGTAGACATCTCATTTTTAAATAATTGGAGCTGCTTCAAAAAGCTTAAACTAAATCCTCGTGTTTTACATTTTTGGTGGAGGCTTTTAAAAAATGCTTTACCTACTATGGATTTCTTATTACATAGAAGGTTGATTGGATGTAACCTCTGTCCTA
>NW_021534426.1:0-1731 GCF_001605985.2 Dendrobium catenatum | reverse complement strand
ATTTAATAAAAAACTGGAAGCCTCCATCGATTCAGCCAATTGAGGCTGATGAAGATGAGCTGGACTGGATGTTTGCTCCAAGGAAGTCAGTTTCTGTGACAACTCTACCTAGCCGCGGGCTTAGGCATCCGGACAGCAATGCCCCCATTTATGAAAAATTATTCTATGCCGAAGCGGAACCCGTCTTGTTGCCTAAGCCCGCGGCTCGGTACCGCTCGATACCGTGGGACCGAGCGTCTGTACCGCTCGATAACGCGGCTTAGTATGAATGACATGGCTCATTCTAATTGGTATCCGGGTGTAGAGCTACGTTTGGAGTTCTCACATAATAATATCTCAAATTTCTTCATTTATTGTAATTTTCATTTTCTCCTTCTCTATTTTGTTGTAGTTGTACAGATAGGGGCTTTAGGATGGCTTCAACATTTTGTAAAATTTATTATGAAATAATTGTGAGAAAGTAATTTTTTTATTATGAATATTATAAAATAAATTTATAAAAAATAAATAATTATTTTCTCGAAAATGTGGAATATTAATAATGGCTAAACTTCCGTTGGCAATCAATTTTGTGCAAATTGTTATTAACACTACTAAATATGAATCAGTTATTTTATGAATTAATTAATTTTAAATTCTTACTATATTTACTTAAAATGTTACTTCTTTAACCCAAGATAAATTAAAAATAATAATAATATATTTGATACGTAATGCAAAAATTATCTTTGTCGGGCACGAATCTCGAGGTAAAAATCAAGTTGAAAACTTCAAAAATTTAATCTGGGATCACCTGAACTCCTATTTCAGCAAACTTATAGTCGAACTGAGCGTCTCGGAAATACAAACCCAACGACACCTAATAGCCGAACACCAAATTCAACATTCAACGTACAATAACCATGAGACTCAAAATGAATTTGAAGCTCCAATAAATCACACGGCCCGAAAAAGGAAAAGTGGCTTGTTAGAAAAGTGACATACTATGACTCAAAATTTGAAAAAAGAAAAAAAAAAAACAAAAAAACAGTTTACCACATAAGAGAACGAAAGGACTCAATCCAAAAACAATAATTTATGAACGGCACAACGCTTATAGTACGATCGAGCCGCGATAAACTCGACTTAGTGTACGAAGTGCCCCGAGAGCCAAAGAGAATCAGAAAAGCAAAAAGAAAGTAGCAAATAAAAAAAACGCCCAAAGCATAAAAACCGAAACTCAAAAGGATAACACTATACCATACAGGAACCAGCCTTCAAATACATACCAGAACAAAACACCACAAAACTAAAAAAAAAAAAAACAATAAAAGAGAAAACGGAATAGTACAGACAATACCACCACAGAGAGAATCATAGCCTACCACCCACCTCATCAGCCGGTCTAAGTTCGACCACTCCCCTATGTTGCCCTTCGATCTCACAACCTATTATACAATCTATGGCCATCCATAAATCTAATGATCAAGACTAACGCCCCATTTCTCATGATGAGCAGAGCCGGGACCCAGCAAGAAGAAGAAAGAGAAGAAGGAAACAGACGCTCGAGAATCCGGCAAGGGAGGGAGGAGAATTTCAGCTGCCTCCGCAGTCCGACCACCGTCGGAGTCTTCCCGCTGCCCGAACACGCCGAGATTCTGCTGGGGATATTCACCGGGACCGAGACACGCGGGGCACGAATACTGCCCGCACAAACTGCACCGACGGGGACCTGCGTGTCTGACAATCAGT
>NW_021534425.1:0-235 GCF_001605985.2 Dendrobium catenatum | reverse complement strand
CCCCCTCCCTCCCTCCCTCTGCCCATGGAATTTTTATTGCGTCCTCCCACCTGACGCATCTTTACGTTCGGTAATCCTTGATAACGCGACACCTAGCAACACAACAATACCCGTTAACCGACCCGGCGAAGAGTGGGTTTATGGCACGTGCGAAATTTAAAAATGACGGCACGAACAACGGACCCGAAAATTATACCACGGAACCGAGAAAAACTGGCGAGACAAACTTTACTGT
>NW_021534424.1:0-541 GCF_001605985.2 Dendrobium catenatum | reverse complement strand
GTAGTGGCAGAAGTCCATGAAGGGCTTTGTGGTGCACTTCAGTCAGGTTCTAAAATGGCCACTAAAATCAAGAGGATGGGTTATTATTGGCCAACAATGGTGACAAATTGTATTGACCACGCTAAGAGGTGCCATGAGTGTCAGATTCACGGTGATGTTATTCATCAGCCGCCAAATCCACTGCACCCAACAGTAGCTTCGTGGCCATTCGAATGTTGGGGAACTGATATAATTGGACCGATAGATCCACCATCATCAGCTGGACATCGTTTCATACTGGCAGCAACGGACTATTTTTCTAAGTGGGCAGAAGCTGCTCCATTCAAAGAAGTCACGTCCGAGCATGTGATTAACTTCTTCACCCATAATATTGTCTACAGATTTGGTGTACCACGCCGTGTGATCTCAGACAACGGCACAGCATTCAAAAGCACTAAAATATATAAGTTCGTTGAGCGTCATAAGATCGATTGGCGATACTCATCAATATACAATCCAAGGGCCAATGGCTTGGCAGAGGCTTTTAACAAGACGCTGGTAA
>NW_021534423.1:0-326 GCF_001605985.2 Dendrobium catenatum | reverse complement strand
AAGAAAACTCTCACCAAAATATCACATAACCCTAATCCTCTCTTTACTCCCTACTTAATGCATACAATTGAAATCTAATACAAAAGGACCTAATTGCTCTTGCTTCTCCTCCTTTTGGCTCTAAGATTGTGTTTGAAATTCAAGTGGACCCCACCCTTTTCTCCCCCATGGTGTCCGCAAGCCTCCTCCTGCTGTACGTGAACCGGACCGGCCCAAGGGTTTGGGCCGGTTGGACCGGTCCATAGAGGACTGGTCTAACAGCCGGTTTGGTCGGCTCCCCCGGAACCGGAACATGATCATAACTTTTCACATGGTTTAATAATAAG
>NW_021534422.1:0-3249 GCF_001605985.2 Dendrobium catenatum | reverse complement strand
AATTAACTATAGGGGCTTGCGCCTATAGGAAACCAGACCTCAAATCATAAAGTCCTCACAAAATGAGGGCGAAATCTCTAGGTAGTGTCTTATCTACAAACCCATTTGCCTTCCAAAATTTACCTCGGAACTTATGCGTTAAAACTCCCCTCGCCGAATAAAAAGAAAAAAAGCGAGCGGAGGCCGGGGACGAATTTTTGGAGCCCACAAATATAAAAAATAAAAAGAAATCTTCAAAAAAAAAAGAAACTAAAACTAAAAAAACGTGGGATCCTGATCATCAGATGGAGGTGGAGGTGGTGGAGCCTGTTGAAAGTAGCCAGCTAGCGTAGTAAACTGAGCATTGATCCAAGTTATGTCCTGGTCATGCTGCTGCTGCTGGTGAGTAAAGTAGCTATCAAAATGGTTTAAGTACTCTGTGCGGTGCTGCTCATAGCGGGCCATGTCCTCAGAATGTTGCTGCTTCTGTGCGGCAACGTAAGCGTCGAAACGGGTCTCCCAACGATCAAATCTCTCCACTAACTAGTCAAACTGTGAGTACTGGCGAAGAGGAGTAGGATCAAGAACGGGAGAAGGAGCCTCCTCCTCCTCGGCTCCCTGAGGTTCCTCATCCTCTCGGTGGAGACGAGTACTGTAAAGGATATTAAAAGAGCTGTTTGAGTAGCAAGGAGGCTGAAGGTCGTGATGAGCAGGATATTGAAGATTGTATTTGGTTTCAAGAATATAGGCTATGAGATGTCCTGAAGCAAGGTTGGGTTTCCTTCTATAGGCTGGATCACGAATAGTTGTTAAATGATCAATGTATCGAAAGATTAGATAAGTAGCATTAAATTCTCTCCGGGCCATGATGAAAAAGGTAGTCAGAGAAAGTAGATGAGTGATGTGGACTCGGTCCCCGGCTTTTGGAATAATTGAGGTGTGAAGGACATGTTGAATTGTCCTAGCATCTTTGACTAAAGAGCTAGTCTCTCCAACATAAAAGGGTGTGTCGGTCTGGCGAAGAAAATGGTTTGTCGTGGACCAGTCAAAATCAGGATCTGAGACGATTATATGCAGCTTATCCCCGGTGGTGGAAAGCTGCAATAGTTCAGCACAGTCTTGATATGTGATCTCGACCTGGCGTCGATTCACATAGGAGGTCAAGACTGTGAAAGTAGAATTTATACGAAGATTTGCATAAAATTCTAACATAAGTTCTGAGAAAAAAGGGACAGCGAGGATAAGAATGAAACAGAGAGAAGTGTGAGCAAAGAGATCCATTACGGGATATGAAAGGTGGACAGAATTGATGGTTCTATAAAGGGTGATGCCACATTCTTTGTAACGACGATAAGCTGCTTGATCCTCCACTTACCTGAATCGAGGGTCCAGAGTGGCCCTTGAGGAACTTCCAGAAGCTTGTCGGTCTCGCTTCCCACCAGGCATAGCAAGAAATCAGTAAGTAAACACAAGAGAAGAAGAAGGTTGAGGTGAAAACAATGGCTGGAATGCCCTGTATTTAAAGAAACGGCCATATCGTCCAGGACGATCGCAGAATCGTCCAGGACAATTGTCCAGGATGATTTGGTTCAATTATTGTGTACAGGCTAATTGGTCAAAAAGGCGGTCCAATCGGCCGGGCCGATCAGATATGGCCAGGATGATTAGAAACAGGCGATCGTCCTGAGGATTCAAGCCGGACGATCATTGAAAAAGTATATCATCCGGGCCGATTAGGTGTATCGTCCAGGATGATGCACAATAATTGATCGTACCGGTCGAAGTTAAAATATTTTAAATATGTGCCACGTGTATAGTCCAGGACGAACAGTGGATCGGCCGGGCCGATTATCCAATTATAGATCGTCCGGGGCCAATTTTAAGGATTTAAACGTACTGACACGTGGATCATCCAAGACGATCTAGTGTATTGGCCAGGACGATGACCATAAATGCATCGACCAGGACAAAAATTGTATCGACCAAGATGATAAAAAAAGATTGTAATAGAGCTTGATCATATTGGCTAGGACGATAAGGGATCGTCCGAGACGATGAGTTACAGAACGCTCATAAAAAGGTTCAGCAGATGGAATTTTGAAGAGAAATTGTCATATCGTTTAGGACGATATAGGTATCGTCCAGGATGATGTGACAAGAATTTGAAAATTAAGGAAAGATGGAGATGATCAGAGAAAACCCCAAATGAAAATGAATACAAACTAAAAACAACAAAACAAAAAAAAGAAACAAAGTTTTTGGTTTTTAATTTTTTTATTTTGTTTTTAGCAAAGCAAGCATATGACAAATTTCTCAAATAATTTAAAGATTTGAAAGATCAATGAGTTAACAATGTCACAATCTGAAAATGGTAGAAAATCCGATCATTTTTTCCCTAGCTCGGACTTCTTTCAGGATAAAAATTATCTTTTGAAAACAAGAGGTCTAACTCAGAATAAATTGGATAAAAAGAAGATCCGTTCAAAACTTGGTTACAAACAAAATATCTTATAAAATAGTATACCAAAGTAATTTGTCCATATCATGGAATTTGAAATCAAGCCTTTGAAAATATCAAATAACCCATGAGTCCTTCTAAGTTTTAAAAGTTTTGAAAAGAGAGGATAGCTTGCATTTAGTGAGCTCATTTTATGCCTCTTGTCACTTTGATTGGCTCTTTGAGCTTCTTTTGATTTTTGATACACTTTCGTGTATATAGCTTTCTTTTCAATTTGGCATCATTGGCCTCTTTCTCTTTTTTTTTTTTATAAAATTTTGCAAGCTAAAAAACTCTTTAACATACCCTTTAAAAATGTTCTTAGTTGTGATTATATCTTCTAGATATTAGAGAAGAGGGGTTCTCTTTCTAACATAGAGAAGAATAAGCCACAAAACAAAAATCAAAGTCTTATAATAAGTACAACGACAAGATTTTAATTAACTTGAAAGATATATAAGAACTTTGGATCATATAGATAAGATAGACTATTGTAGCAAGAAAAAAGATCTTAATTTCAAAAATTATTTGTTAAAATGAGATAGACTTTTTGTTTAGAAAAGAAAACTATATCACTAAAAGACGTTAGAGGGAGGGAAACCATCAACGTTTGTACTACTGACTTTTAACCGATTTAGAAATGCTACTCATTGGCCATAAATCTCTAAATTTTAAGAACAAGAAAAAATCATCATAAAGAAAATAAAAGTAAAAATGACTAGAACAACTAAAAAAATATCACAAAAACAAAACATAGCAATACTCAAAATGCA
>NW_021534421.1:0-228 GCF_001605985.2 Dendrobium catenatum | reverse complement strand
CATTCCTTTTGGAATGAAACTCAAACTTAGAGAACTAAAGTCATGTACCCAATGATCAAACTCACTTTGATTTGACATTAATTAATCTTATAACAACTAGTAGATTAAGGATCTTTTGCTTTTGTTTTAACAAACCCAAATAAATCAAATAAATTCCTAAAATCTAAATCAAATTTCAATTAAATCAAATAAAACATAAAAATGAACTTACAATCTTTTAAAAGATCA
>NW_021534420.1:0-316 GCF_001605985.2 Dendrobium catenatum | reverse complement strand
TTTTATCAGGAAATGAAATATTATAAAAATTTGAATCATTAATGGATTTGAAGTTTGGAAAGCATCCTAGGTGTAGAAAAGGAAAATGTAACTTTAATGAATCAACTTAGACACAAAAAATGTATTTTTTGAGTTGCATTATTGAAGAAGTCTCACGTTACATGTGTTGAGATAATTGCTACTTAGTTTTGCATGTTTGATATTCTTGTAACTTGTATATTTTTGGTGATTCTAAATATTATTGATTTGATTATTATTTCTCCTAATATATTTTGAAAGAATTAGTTTACTCTTGTGTGTATTAATATTTCATGGA
>NW_021534419.1:0-317 GCF_001605985.2 Dendrobium catenatum | reverse complement strand
TATTTTTAATTATTTTATTTTCTTACTTATTAAATGTTCTTTAAATTTTAATTAATTTTTTTATTAGGATTTTATTTTTGGCCAAAAGTAGTTCATCGAAGCTCCACTAACTTTGCACAAATAGGGACTAAAGGCTATGGGGAAGTTAGGAAATTAAAGGAAGAACTCTGAGGAGTGTTTTAAAATGCAAAAACAAAACCTCTATTCTCTAATTTTTATAGTATTTATAGAGTTTTCATTTAAAGCTTTATCTCAAATTCTAGCCATCCCTGGCCTTACTAGGCTAGAGAGATAGTTAGGGACAAACCAATGAGCTG
>NW_021534418.1:0-510 GCF_001605985.2 Dendrobium catenatum | reverse complement strand
GTTTTAAGCCCGATCGTCCAGGACGATGTAAATATCGTCTTGGCCGATGTGAGTAAAAATAGAATTCTAAGTCACTCAAGTGTCTGTGTGTAGGGTTACTTAGCATCAGTCTCTTTGAACATTACAAATAAACTTAAGAAGAGAAAAAGTAAAGTATAGACTGACTCAACCCTAAACCTTCGCAATCTTGAACTGGCTTCGTTTGTTAGTCCGATCTTCGATTCCTAAAAAGTTAGAAGTAACAGGCAGTCCAAGAGAATCAATAGTGTTTGTCAATCATCAAAACATAAGTCATGAAAATAGATTTGCAACAATCTCCCCCTTTTTGATCATGACAAAACACTACAAAGACAGTTAGCAGTAAAATTTTGAAATCAACAAGTGTAAAAATATCATAAACTTCTCCCCCTTTTAACATATAAAAAAGGAGGAGGAAAAAAAGGACCAATAACAAAATTTTTTTTTTCTTTGAAACCTAGGCATGAAAATGATGTAGTATTCCATGTGATT
>NW_021534417.1:0-242 GCF_001605985.2 Dendrobium catenatum | reverse complement strand
AAACTTTATCCAGATCCTTTTTGACCAGTATAATACAGTTTCTTCCATAATTACTGTGTGCTAGTCTCCGTGAATCTTCGCACACATGGGCTTATACAGCCCATGAACAAATTCCCCATGGCATTGACTAAGCGGACTAGATCCAAAACGGCCTGCATAATAGCGTTTTGCCCAATGGGCTGACTGTAGATTTAAAAGGCTTCGTTTGCAGCTTTTTTTTTATTTTCTGAAACTGTTATTAA
>NW_021534416.1:0-347 GCF_001605985.2 Dendrobium catenatum | reverse complement strand
CTACAATGATGCTTCTTTCAGAGCAATTTTCAAGGAGAAAAAAGGAAAAGTACATGCCAGTGCTTCTGAAGAAGAAGAAGAAGGAGATCAAACTTCTGCACCTCAATCAGATTATCGAAATTTGATTGAGAAATTTGATAGACTTGAGACTCAATTTGATCAAAGATTTGATCAAATTGATGCTCAACTTCTGCACCAGCAATAGGACATTGGTAGTATCAAAAATGAAGTTCATGAAATCAATACCAATGTTATGTTGATCACCTCATACTTCTACATATTTGGTGGCATTTCTCCTCCTCCAGAAGATGAATAGAGATATGAGTGATGATTTTCTTTATGTTTGT
>NW_021534415.1:0-405 GCF_001605985.2 Dendrobium catenatum | reverse complement strand
CGTCATTTTGATCTTTCGAGATCATATGTTGTTCCCCTTTGAGTTTGACTACGATAATCTGGATAAAATTAGAATTTTGAAATTTGAACCCATTAGAGAATGATATGTTCGTCTTTCGAGGAGATATATTGTTCTTAATGACGTGTTCAATTTTAAAATTCAAAAATTTAATATTCCCAAAGAAAAATAATTCTTTTTCAAAACTTATATTTTTCAATCAAACACATAAATATACAAATAATCCTACATTACCATAGGTTATCATCGTTTAGAAACTTTACTAATTTTAGATAACATAAAAGATAATGATACATAGACCTGTCAATATTGAACCCGACCCGAAAACCCGACCCGAACCTGACCCGAAAATTTCAAAAAATTATAAATATTATTGCCCAAATTAAA
>NW_021534414.1:0-269 GCF_001605985.2 Dendrobium catenatum | reverse complement strand
TTTCACCTATTTATCTTCGAGCGTGTTTGATTAAGCTAATTGAACCTCGCCTAGGCTAATTCAATTCAAATTAATGCCGATTTGGGATTTGATTGTGTCGACTAAATTTAAATTTTCTTAGATTAAAATGATAAGACTCAATCGAACTCAAATTGACTCGGAATTAAGTCGAATTATACTTGATTGTGTTCAATTAAGCCGGATTAGTTCATTTTAACTGCGTCGAGTTTGATTCGATTCGAGTCATCGTTTTATTTAAATTTAATTTT
>NW_021534413.1:0-372 GCF_001605985.2 Dendrobium catenatum | reverse complement strand
GGAATTTCAGAGGTATTGGGAGTTCAACTTCCATAAATCATGTAAAAAATCTTCATAGAATATAAATATTTAATTTTTTAGTAGTTCTTAAAACCACGTTAGATATTTATAAACTTGCAAAAACTCATAGATAACTTAGTTTTAATAATTATTGTTCCAACATTTCAAGCAAAACTTGAGATTTTTGGAATGAAAATTTCAATTTTAGTACTCTTTATGATTTTACCCAACTTCTATACATTAGCTTGTTCATTTGCTTCTGCCTCAAACAATCATACTGATAGACAAGCTCTTTGGAATTAATTGACTAATTTAACTAGTTTGTTGGATGGCCCTTGGTTGGTTGGTTGCTAATTTATGTTACTTTGTCTA
>NW_021534412.1:0-261 GCF_001605985.2 Dendrobium catenatum | reverse complement strand
AGACCCACTATTTACCATTTTAAAACCCTTGGGGTGGAGGGGATAGCAAAAATAAAAAACAACCTAAAAGTTTGATTAGTATCCCAGAGTTCCCAACCGATTAAAAAATAAGACCTACTAACGATCCCATAAATAATTATAATAGATTTAGAAAACAAATATAAAACTAAAAGAAAGCAAAGGAAACTAAATAAAAAACATAGAAAATAATTAAAACTCTCCACCAATAATTGAGAATCATATAAGAAAACTTCCAGTAAT
>NW_021534411.1:0-205 GCF_001605985.2 Dendrobium catenatum | reverse complement strand
ATAGAAATAATATAAGAGAATTTTATTTGAAAATATTATTTAAAAAAATAAATTAAGATTATCATATTCAAAAACATAAAAAACTTAGTTGATATTCAAATAGAGATTATAGTGATAGAGAGAAAATGATTAATTCAAATAATTTTTATAATAAAAAAATAAAAAGAATGAGAATTTAGAAGAAAATAATAAAAACTTAGTTGAT
>NW_021534410.1:0-253 GCF_001605985.2 Dendrobium catenatum | reverse complement strand
GTGTTTGATTGCTTTCCTCTCTTTGCTTCAAACTATTAACGGCTTCTATTGAAACATTTTCTCCTCCCATGTTCTTTTCTAAATAGTCTTTCTTCATGTGCCCGATTTTTCCACATTCAAAACATAAGTTTGGAATACTTTCATATTCTAATTTTTGGAAGAATTTTCCAGTGCTCCCTTCAACCCATACTCCAAGTGGCGATTGAGCATCCAATTTGATTCTAACACAAATCCTCCCAAACTCCCTTCTTTC
>NW_021534409.1:0-257 GCF_001605985.2 Dendrobium catenatum | reverse complement strand
GAGGTCCTTAGTTTTGTATTAGGGTTAATGCTTGATTAATAAAATATTTTTGATTCTCTTGAGAGCTTGTGAGTTCTTGAGTGAAGCCCCAAGGTTTGGGCAAAACAACACCCACCAGTCGTCGGAAGTATCCTCGACTCATGGTTCGACTCCATCCCTTGCTTCCAATCGCCGGCCATCTCTCCACCTTACCTCAGAGCCCGACCACCTTTTCCTCCCCATCAAACTGCCAGCCCCAACCTAGCCTTCCTCCTCCT
>NW_021534408.1:0-292 GCF_001605985.2 Dendrobium catenatum | reverse complement strand
TAAGACAAAAATATTTTTGGAAAAATCTTCAACATTTATTCATGGTATTAGAGCAAGATATGGATTGAAATTTGCATATGTTTTCAAAATTCATGCAAGATTAGTGGTTGAGGGAGTTCATTCTCCGAGAGGAACATTACCTTCAATCACAAAATCACCATCCTCAATGTAATAGTCAAACATGGACTGACCGGTCCAGGTGGTTCGCGCAAACAATTAAGCCGAAGCCTCGACCGTCTACACCCTCTCACGTGCCATGAATAGAGTGAGTTGAGCCCCTCCACCTCTTCGC
>NW_021534407.1:0-208 GCF_001605985.2 Dendrobium catenatum | reverse complement strand
TTCAAATTAAAAAATTCTAGAAAATTAGGGGGTGTTTCTTCCATTTTTTTATTTTAGAATATTCACAAATCATTTGATATGTATGGTTAATAAAACAATAGTGACTTTTACTATTTTTTTTGAGACTTTAAACCCATTTAAACAAATCTAGAGATGTTTTCTAAATAAATATGCCTATCCTTAAATTTCTAAGGGCAAGTTTGATGAT
>NW_021534406.1:0-361 GCF_001605985.2 Dendrobium catenatum | reverse complement strand
CCCCTAATAATCCAAGGTCCCCCACTTAAGAATTCCTCCCTAACTTTTTTGGATTAGTACATACACAACATGCAATCTAACCCAATAATAGCAAAAAATCCCCAAAGTTAGTATGTTGTATCCTAAGCTCATTATTTAAAATTGAATAAGCAAGCTTCTTCCCCAATATCTTGAAAAATAAATAATTCTCATGCTTTTAATATTTACCTGTCTAAAATTTGGACGTAAATTTACAGTGGTTCCATCATCGGAGTAGACATAGAAATCTTTAGTTCTTACAAACTTGAAATGTAACATCTTCTTCCAAACATTATTCTGTAACAATTGTGGAGAGGGTAACTCTAACCATAGCCTCTTAACT
>NW_021534405.1:0-241 GCF_001605985.2 Dendrobium catenatum | reverse complement strand
TATAATGTGAACGATTAGGTAATGTAGCTCCAGGAATTAAATCAATATGATGTTGAATGTCTCTCATCGGGGGTAATCCAGCTGGTAATTCATCAAGTATCAAATCAGAAAATTCATCTAGCAATGGTTGTATTTCTTTAGGAATCTCAAAATCTAAATCAGACTCTTTTCCAAATAACAGATATATCACATTAGATTTTGTTTACTCATTTGTGTTCAAAAGCAATTCAGAAGTGAAAGA
>NW_021534404.1:0-236 GCF_001605985.2 Dendrobium catenatum | reverse complement strand
ACACGAGACCTTATATAGCTTACAGAGGATAGCATAATGATAAACAATTACAAGAATGCCAGAGAACCTACTAGAACTATACAGACATATTAATAACATTATATGCTTGGTTCTGATATATATATTCAAAATTTAGTCTTTAGTTTAATTTTAGAGGAATTATTTATAATTGTGATTGAAAAAAAGAAATTTTTATAATAAAAATTAAAAATGATTTATAAAAAGCAATGTAAGAT
>NW_021534403.1:0-378 GCF_001605985.2 Dendrobium catenatum | reverse complement strand
AGTACTGGAATGATGAGACGAAAATGTTATCATTATCTAAAGGAGGAATTATCATCCTTTGTTCTTTTTGGATATGTTGGGATTGTTTGGATTAAAGAGAAAAAAAAATCATGGGGTTTTTACATACATAACACTTTAAACTATTAAAAATACATATTCAACACCCAAACTTTCATATTTACTTAGATACCACCTAAACAACATTCCAAGCATTCAAAATGACACTCCGTAACGTTCCGTCAAAAAATGAAGCCCAACTTCACCGAGCCGCTGATTTTCCCGCTAGAAAGGTTCTCCGACGATCTGTCGCCTGTTCTTCGCCAGATCAGGTAGTCACTGAAGCTCTTCCTTTGCACTCTCCTTCTCGCATAAGAACTA
>NW_021534402.1:0-1446 GCF_001605985.2 Dendrobium catenatum | reverse complement strand
ATTTGTATATCTAAGAATCCAATTCAACACTCTCGAATGAAACACATAGACATTATACACCATTTCATTAGAGATCACGTCGATAAGGGAGATATAGAATTACATCACATCGCTATAGGAGATCAATTGGCAGACATATTCACGAAACCTTTAGCTTTCAACACCTTTAGCACCTTGAAGACTAGATTAGGTGTCATAGATATAACTGCATAAAAAAAAAAAATTTTTTGTCTGCTCCTGATCATCACACACTCACCACACAAAACTCTGCATTGACTGTTCATCGTATTGTACGATACACATATCGTACTATACGATACATTGCACTCTACTCACGTCCACCAACAAGCAGATTTCAGCTCTGTTGAAGTACGATATGCATCCGACATTATTGCCTATCTTATTGTACGATATCTCTTCTTCGTACAATACGATCCACGTTAGCACCGGATTGGGACGAATTAATTCTGGTTGGTACGACATTATTGAGTATCGTACTGGATGATACATCGCTTCATACGGTACGATCCAAATCAGCACAAGGGATAAATATGAGTTAAAGCTGATTGGTATGATATTTATTATGTATCGTACTGTACGATACACCTGTTCGTACAGTACGAAACATTTGGTCAAAATTCGTACTGAGGGCCTCGGGACGATCGATATTCGCCTGATCGTACTATACGATACTCATCGTACGATACGATTTGATTGCTTTTTCCCAAAACGTTCGGTCAGGACATTAATTGGATATCGTACTGTACGATCCTAGATCGTACTGTACGATTTTTGAAATTTCCTATAAGTACCCTTGCCTAGGCCATTCTTCTCACTCAAACCTCTTCTCACTCAGCCCTTCCCTTAGTTTCGTGCCCTCTTGCAATGTCTAAATGAGGTTGGATGACTGGTGGGAGCTCATCCTCGTCGAGTCGCAAACCTGCTCGCTTCTTGAATACTGAAAATGAGGAAGCCTACCACCGATATAAAGCCTACAAAATTTCTCCCTAAAAAATGCTTAATCAGGCTGCTCTCAATTTCAAGGTAATGGGCCTCTTTGCTTCTACCACCTTCCAATTCCTACTCACCCTGGCATTTCCCTATAATTCCAAACTCCTTTTCAAATTTCTCGCCAACCTCACCTACACCGTCGACAACACAACTTTTCACTCTTTTTTTTGTGGCCGCACCATTGAGATCACTAGAGCTGACATCGCCCAATATATTAGGTTGTCCACTGAAGGACCTATGGTTCGCTCATTTCTAACCGACGAATTTGATTGGAGCGATGTTAATAGAGTCCTTAGGAATGCTGCTTTTCATCAACACTAACCTCTTGTTCAATCCTTAACTCGAAATGCCAGAATAATTCAACATGTTCTTCGAACATCAATCATACCCAAAGGTGACGACCGTATCAATCTGACCCCGACCTTATCCGTCGCT
>NW_021534401.1:0-255 GCF_001605985.2 Dendrobium catenatum | reverse complement strand
ACAAGTTATTTCATGTTTCTAGAATCTTCTAGGTTTTCTACTTAAGTGTTATATATAGTATGATGTAAGATAGGATGAGCATTTACATCTCTTTGAAGCTTTAAGCTTGAGTTTATCCTTGTTCCCTAGAGTGGGATTAAAATCCTTTTTGTAGGTCGATTCTTCCGATGATCCACTACATCAGTTGGTATCAGAGCCTGGAGCTTGCGAAGATCGATGGACTGCAGAAGAAGGTCGGCTATCGACGACGATCGA
>NW_021534400.1:0-485 GCF_001605985.2 Dendrobium catenatum | reverse complement strand
TGAACCGTACGTGTTGGCGTTGACCTCCTTATCTCTAAGAAGGTACAACCCAAAAAACCACGAATGAGATTCACCAAGAAGACGCAATCCTACGATCAACCAAAGAGACTCGCTAGGAAGATGCAAACCTACAACTAGCTAAAGAGACTCACTAGGAAGATGCAATCCTACGATCAAATAGAAAGACTCGTTAGGAAGAATCCTACAACTGACTAAAGAGAATCAAGGAGCATGCAATCACACAACAAGCATGCAACAAGTGTCCCACCATGTTATGAACATACAATCACACAATGCTCATGCAATTATATATCAATCACATAATCATGCAACCAAGCAGTCGTATCATCAAATCACGATATTATCTAATCAAACAAACATCACATAATCATACTGCATTCAACTAGTCATATAGCAATAACTAGTCATACCTCAATCATACAATCAAATAGTAGCCACACTACCATATGATAAATATATGATAC
>NW_021534399.1:0-489 GCF_001605985.2 Dendrobium catenatum | reverse complement strand
ATGGCCTGGCTTCCTGCACTCAAAACAAATTGTATCAAATGAAACCTTATTGGACCTTGAGCTTGAGCTCTTACCTTTATTCCAGCTGTTCTGATGACGCTTCTATTTTCTCTTTAGGAAATTTTTGAACTGTCGGGTCATCAGTGCTATCTCATCGTCTTCCTCCCCTGCAGAGTTTTCACTTTCTGAGTTGCTAGCTTTTAATGCCACCATTCGCTCCTTTTTCTTTTCACCTACATCACTTTGTCTTTGGCTCACTCCTTGCTCGTATGTAATGAGTGATCCAAGGAGGTTATCAATAGAATAAATATTAGATCTTTGGACTCGGTGATAGCAGTTATCTTAGCATCATAGGAACTAGGTAGGCATCTAAGAATTTTATTCACTTTCTCAGAATTTGAAATTTCTCTACCTAATGCATGCAAGAATATCATGATTTGGGTGAACCTAGCGTACATGTCAGAAATTGTTTCGCTATGTTTCATACGG
>NW_021534398.1:0-219 GCF_001605985.2 Dendrobium catenatum | reverse complement strand
ATCATCTTGCTTAAATAAACACCATTTGATGACTGCACCAATCAGATTTACTTGAAAGTGAACGCGTTTATAACAAAAGTGATGGGGACATCGGAGCTTGAAAAGTTTATTAGAGGCGTGGCCGTAGTTCTACGACCACGATCGCGCCGACATATTTTTAAGTCTTCATATGTATTTGTGTTTGTATTTGTCTTAGTTGTTTTCCCTTTTTACCCCTTA
>NW_021534397.1:0-322 GCF_001605985.2 Dendrobium catenatum | reverse complement strand
TCCTGGTATATCGGCCTAGACTATAAAATATCATCCTAGTCGATCCAGGTCAATTTTTCCAAAATTTCTCAGGCAGTTTTGAAAAGCAATTAATGGGGATTTCATCCAAGCCGATTAGACATCGTCCAGCTGCATTTAAGGGTGATATTCAGGACGATTTTTCTCATATTTTTGCTAATCGGCCAGGACGATATGCCTATCATCCTGGACGATAATGAAGGCAACTTGCATTAATGAGCTCGTTTTGAGAGCTTCTACTTAAGCTATGGCAAGGCACTTTGTAAATGTCTTTGGCAGCCATTGTAACTTCGTTCTTGTGGGG
>NW_021534396.1:0-3237 GCF_001605985.2 Dendrobium catenatum | reverse complement strand
GTTTCAGACACAACGACAAAGTCTGCTCATCGATCGAAGATTGTTTGGATAACGCCAAGACCTGATTCTCCTCGATATGCGTGTTTTATCTTGAAATCCGTGTCACCAATCCAGATGCTTCAAATTGAATAAGCAAAATATAGTTTTCATAGGTTGACACCATTCTGAACGCAACGACAAAGTCTGTTTGTTGATCCGGCGTTGTTTGATCAGCCTCGCGCTTTCATTTTAGGTGTCGGTCATCCCTTTTGACCGATCTCATCCAGTTCGATTGCGAGGGGCCTCGACCAAACAGAATTCAAAGTCCTTATTGCAATGCCACTGTCCGTTTGGCAATCGGAGGTCATTTGACCCTTTAAGTAATGTGACACGCCAACCCGCGCACTGCTTAATTCGTCATTTTTATCCTTTTGCACGTAGTGTGAGTTGTAGGAGTCAACAAATGCCCCCAACAAATGTGGTACGTGTCCAATGCGTATCACGTTTGTTGTAAGTTAGTTGATGGTCTTTAATAGCTCTTTTTTTGCATTTATAATTTATGTGACCGCTTTCTGAAATATTTTGTTTTTTTCCCTGTGCAGGAAATGTTTCGCTGGCAGAGACCCGACGACCTGCCTCCAGGCGAGCCTAGCAAGGATGCCATCTGGGAGGTCATTGATAGGCAAGACCCCCAGGCCAGTGTTGATGTTCGGGACAGAGTAGAGTAGCACCAAGGACAAGCTGCAGGGGAGAAACCTCTTTCACAGTTTCTTTACTCGTTCCCCCTTACTTCCAGAGCTTTATGAGGACTTTGTTGCTTCTGAGGACCCGGACAGATGGGTCACCAGTCTCAGGTTACAGTACGGGGAGTACCACCCATTGGAGAGTTATGTGGCACAGGTCGGCTAGGGTACCTGCGACGTTTTAGTACCAGTCGAAGACACAATTGAGTCAGTTGGACAGTCTAGCTTGCTTAGCCACCGTCAGCTACAGTCGTCCCCTTAGGAGTGGCCATGGGACTCGACACTTGGACAGGTTCAGAGTCCAGCCAGCGGCTACATTTGTTGCGCCGTTACGTCTTACATGTGCACCAGAACACACTACAGGTGACAGGGATCTACGAGGCAGTATATGCCTCATTGTTTGACTACAGACGCCTCCCTACTTCTTAGGCTGGTTGTTTGGTAGAGTTTTGGGGCTCTGGTTGAGGTACGTGCTGGGTTGGGGCAGAGGAGCTTACTGTGATACTCTTAGACTTACAAATAGTGTCTGGTCTATCAGTCTTTGGTTACCTCTTTGAGGAGTGCATCCCTCCAGACGAGTAGTTGTTTCAACGGATTCCCTCAGTGGATGGTGACAGGAGAGGCAGACTGCTACTTCCAGATGTTTACCCCAGGCTTCTACAGCACTACCGTCAGACTTCCAGGTCAGCACAGGGTTTCCCGATGCGTTCTCGAGTCACCATGCCTGTGGGCATCTGGGTTCGTAGTTTTCTTCAGGAGTACTTGTCTTCTATTACAGTATCACCACACGACCCGTTTGGCGTCAGTTTACAGCGTGGTGTTCCGCTGTCAGAGGAGACCGTCGAGTCTTCTTCTTCAGCCAGTTACACTTCTCCTGGTCTGGTAGGGATTGATGAGGTTTTGCTTTTGACGGGTTTCTTGGCGCTTTGACTCAGCACTTTCATACTCTCACTCAAAACAGGCTCTTTAAGGTGCAGTGTTTTGTTGGCAGCCAGCTAGTTGATACAGGGATAGAGGCTTGCTCTACCTCCTACTGTTCTTGTCAGAGTGTACAGAGTTTTGCGAACTGTTTTTTAGGCTAGCTCTCTGGAGATACGAGATTCAATTTTACCGTGACAGTATCTGTATGTCTGGGTTCACTTACAGGTACTACCACGGTAAAACTGAATCTCGTATCTCCAAATAGCTAGCCTCAAAAGCAATCCACAAAACTCTATACACTCTGGCAAAAATGGTATGAGCTAGAGCAAGCCTCTGTCCCTGTACCAACTGGCTGGCTGCCAACAAAACACTGCATGTCAAAGAGCCTGTCCGAAGTAAGAGTACGAAAGTGTTGAGCCAAAGCGTCAAGAAACCCATCAAAAGCAAAACCTCATCAATCCCCACCACACCAGAAGTGTAACTGGCTGAAAAAAAAGGCTTGGCGCTCTCCTCTGCAGCGGACACCGCGATATAAATTGAAGTCAAACAGGTCGTGTGGTGACACTGTAATAGAAGACAAGTACTCCTGAAGAAAACTACGAACTCAGACGCCCACAGGCATGGTGACTCGAGAACGCATCGACAAACCCCGTGCTGACCTGTAAGTCTGACTATAGTGTTGTAGAAGCCTGGGATAAACATCTGACAGTAACAATCTGCCTCACTTGTCACCATCCGCTGAGGGAACTCGCTAAAACAACTGCTTGTCTGCAGGGACGCACTCCTCAAAGCAGTAACTGAAGACTGGTAGACCGGATACTGTTTGTAAGTCTAAGAGCGTCACAGTAATCTCCTCTGCCCCAATCCAGCATGTACCTCTACCAAAGTCCCAAAACTCTATCAAACCACGAGCCCAAGAAATAGGGAGGCGTCCGTAATCAAATAGTGAGGCGTAAACTGCCTCGTAAATCCCTGCCACCTATAGTGTGCCCCTGTGTGCCTGTAAGACGTAACGGCCCAACAAACGTAGTCGCTGGCTGGACTTTGAACTTGTCTAAGTGTCGAGTCTCGTGGCCATTCCAAAGGTGACGACTGTAGCTGACGGTGGCTAAGCAAGCTAGACTGTCCAACTGGCTCAACTATGTAAGCGGCAAGCACTAAAATGTCGCAGGTACCCTAGCCGAACTGTGTCATAAAACTCTCCAACGGGTGGTACTCCCTGTACTGTAACCTGAGACTGGTAACCCACATGTCCGGATCCTCAAAAGCAACAGAGTCCTCAAAAAGCTCTGGAAGTAAGGGGGAACGGGCAAAGAAACAATGGAAGAGTTCTCGCCCCTGCAGCATGTCTTGGTGTTGCTCTAGTCTGTCCTGAACATCAACACTACCCTGGGAGTCTTGCCTGTCAAAGGCCTCTCATATGGCATCCTCGCTTGGCTCGCCTAGAGGCAGGTCGTTGGGTCTTTGTCAACGAAACATTCCCTACACAAGGAAAAGAAACAAATATTTCAGAAAGCGATCACATAAATCATACATGCGAAAAAAAAAAAGAGCTACTGTTGACCTCTGAATAATAACCAGAGGAACAAAAGCG
>NW_021534395.1:0-221 GCF_001605985.2 Dendrobium catenatum | reverse complement strand
AGTGAGGTCGTGGAGGCTTAGGCTCAGGTCTCGGGTATAAGCTGAGTGGGGCCTGTATTTAGAGTGGGGATAGTCAACGGGTTTCTCCGTCATAATTCTAGTCATATTGCCCACTAGGTTAACGATGTCATCTAAACTCTTTTGGAGTCTTATCGGGTCCATTGAAAAGTGTCAAGTGAAACCTAATGAAGATTGGGTGCAAGGTACATCATTTAGACTCT
>NW_021534394.1:0-778 GCF_001605985.2 Dendrobium catenatum | reverse complement strand
ATATATATATATATATATATTGTTCTTCCATGCAGGTGGCCATGCTCAAGCTAATAAAAGGGGGGCACCGTTATGATTTCTAATGTTATCTTGTGCAGGTGCTTGCTCAGCCCCCCTAACAAAATGACGGCTAATTTCATTAATTATAACTGCTACAGGTGCTCCAGATATGCTTAGCCCTCATAATTAAGAGCATGGCTTGGCACATGTTCAATCGGTTAAGTTTTTTACTTTCATTTATATAACTGCTTGTGATTATTATTAGCATAACCATGCAGGAAGTCTAGAATTTTCTTTTTTCAAATGGATGCAAAATTTGTAATAATAGTTAATAGTTGTGAAAATGCACTCTGAGTGGGATATTCTTATCCAACTCGAATTCTAAAAGAAGAAGGCATCCCTAAAGGGGAGAGTCTTCTTCCATTTGGATGGTCGAGTCAGATGGTTTTAGATATCCAAAGAGAAAAGACAATCATCCCCAAAGGGGAGAACTGTCTCTTCGTTTGGATATTCAATCCACGATGGATCCAAGGAAGTCTAAGGAGGAGAGATCCAAGGAGTCCAAGGAGGAGATATCCATGGAGTCCAAGAAGGAGGAGATCCAAGGAGTCCAAGGAGAAGGAGACACCCAGATGACTGAAGACCAATATCCCACTCAAAGTCATTTGCATCCGTTGTTAGCTTAGAAATCAAGGTTGTTAGCAGTGGTGTCCGGCCACTTTACTTTCTGGATATCTGGGTTGTAATGTGAGACCTCGTTCCCTTACTGTTCCTCTCT
>NW_021534393.1:0-1158 GCF_001605985.2 Dendrobium catenatum | reverse complement strand
GACCCGGCGACTCCGCCGCACCGGAGAACGTGGAAGTGATTTTGTAAGGGCTTCTCCGCCTAGCTGTGGGGGCTAAAGGAGAGACACTTGTGTTAGTGCAGTACTTAGAGGGTGCCTCCAAGGAGTGGACGTAGGTCAAGGTTTGACCGAACCACTATAAATCCGGTGTGTTCTTTCTTTATTAATTCCGCACTTTTAATTTTCGCATCATTGATTTTATATGTGGTGATATTGGTTTTATCTTTGTTTTTAAAGTTTTCCAATTCACCTCTCTCTTTTAAATTAACTTGGGACTAAGTTTATAGGGCTTAACATCCCTAACAAACTTTCAAGTGGTATCAGAGCACTTTCTAGTGTCATCTGAGCACTTTCACTACGATCATACAATACAAATCGTGGACTATTATCTTAAAAAAAAATTAATTTTTTGATAATCTTTCATGTGTTTTCTATAAATAGAGTCCTAAAACTATCGTCTCTGTCCTTTGCTTCGAATTTTCTTTTGAGAGTGACTAGTTGGAGTGTGTTTGAGAGAGATTTTGAGATTGGAGAGTGAGAGATATAGTGAAAAGAAATTATGAGGGATTCACAAAGTTGTCTTAAGTGAGGATCTTTTTGTTCTTTTTTTAATTTCTTCCCAACTTCTTTGGATTATCTTGAGAGAATAACTTCAAGACTTGATCAAGGTTCTCTGCCTTTAATAGGAGAGTGGAAAAGGATTTTTGGTTCTCTGCCTTACTAGGAGAGTGAAAAGGATGCTTGGTTCTCTGCCTTCACCAGGAGGGTAAAAAAAGATGCTTGGTTCTCTTCCTTCACTAGGTGGGTGAAAATGGACATATAGGTACTCTTCCTTCATCAGGTGGGTGAAAAAGGATGGGATGGTATGCTGCAATCACTTGAAGAGTGTAAAATGTGATGATTTCTACCTCATTGGGTTGGTGGAAGAAAGTTTATAAGGGCTTCTCTACCTTGATATAAGGGCAAAAGGAGAGTCACTCTTGAAAGATGAGTAAGGTAAATCTACTTAAAATTTTATGTTAAGTAAATTTTAAGGTCTTCTCTACTTAAAATTTTATGTACAAAGATCCACTTGCAACATTTGGTGGAAAAAATTGTGTATTACCACGCAGATTTTGATTTCTCCTATTTTGTAATCGA
>NW_021534392.1:0-205 GCF_001605985.2 Dendrobium catenatum | reverse complement strand
CTAATTTTTTTATGTTCATGTGCTTGAAATATATGGAGAACATAAATAAGGTTAAAAAATTTGGTGGATGATATGAATGTGACATAGGTTATAAGTGTAATACAAGTGGAGCTATAAAGGGCTATACACGCATGTATATGTATATGTCTTCCTCTACCTATATGTATATGTGAGATTATATATTAAGTATTGAAATAAAATTATA
>NW_021534391.1:0-422 GCF_001605985.2 Dendrobium catenatum | reverse complement strand
GACCTAAAAGCTTAAAACTCACCTCCCATCCAAAGAAGAAACCCTGGATGACCGGATCCGTTTGATTTGTTGTGTGAGCCGGTATCTAGGAGCTGTTAAAATCAGCAAAAAGTTTGCGAAATCCGTGAAAATTTTGTTCAAGTCATTAAAAAGAACTTGGATTAAACATTTAAACTGAGATAGCCAAGAGATAGAAAAATCCTAGCATACCTGTCCACTGCTGTCGACCCGTCGCAAGCTGCTGTGAACCGCTGAAGGGGAAGGATAGGCATTTGATGTTTCAACGAGGTTAGAAGAAAGGCTTTTCATTGAAGCCTGAACAGCTGAACTATTGAATCCCTGCGCGTGAAACCCTTCCAGCTTCCGCCTTTTTCCAAAAAGTCATAAATATAATTAATTAGGTGTTAATAATAAACTCAATG
>NW_021534390.1:0-382 GCF_001605985.2 Dendrobium catenatum | reverse complement strand
TTGAAAAATGATTGTTTCTTTCTCTAATTTATTCCTTAATTTAGATATTGAATTAAAAAGTTTTTTAGCCTTTTTTAGAGAACTTGAGTTTGGATTATCAAATTTTGAATTTCTAATCTTTTTTGGGCTATGCGTTGTCAATACAATTCTACTAAGTTTTTGATTAAAACAAAGAGGCAACTTTCTCATTTTAAGAATATTTGTTTTTTACCTAAATCAAGGAACATTTTTTGTCCATTGTTCATTTTGTTTTTGTTTGTGCCTCCTCTCTTTTTGATAATGTTAAAGGGGGAGAATGTATTGTTGAATTTTTGTAATGTTTGTATTCCTTTTTTAAAAAAACAATTAAAAACAACAAAAATATTTTTATCTCCCCTAGTTT